>NW_027066155.1:0-19461 GCF_032884065.1 Artemia franciscana
TTCATTCAAAAGTTTTAGTTTTCGAGGGTAATAGCTACGAATGTTGAAAAAATGAAGATATTAGACTATTTTATGATTGCAAATGGTAAAGAATGTGATTAAAGGCTCTTTTCCTATTTCAAAAGTTTTAGTTTTCGGGGGTAAGAGCTACGTATGTTGAAAAAATGAAGATATTAGACTATTTTATGATTGCACATGGTAAAGAATGTGATTAAAGGCTCTTTTCCTATTTGAAAAGTGTTAGTTTTCGAGGGTAATAGCTACGTATGTAGAAAAAATGAAGATATTAGACTATTTTATGATTGCACATGGTAAAGAATGTGATTAAAGGCTCTTTTCCTATTTCAAAAGTTTTAGTTTTCGAGGGTAATAGCTACGAATGATGAAAAAATGAAGATATTAGACTATTTTATGATTGCAAATGGTAAAGAATGTGATTAAAGGCTCTTTTCCTATTTCAAAAGTTTTAGTTTTCTGGGGTAAGAGCTACGTATGTTGAAAAAATGAAGATATTAGACTATTTTATGATTGCACATGGTAAAGAATGTGATTAAAGGCTCTTTTCCTATTTCAAAAGTTTTAGTTTTCGAGGGTAATAGCTACATATGTTGAAAAAATGAAAATATTAGACTATTTTATAATTGCAAATGGTGAAGAATGTGATTAAAGGCTCTTTTCCTATTTCAAAAGTTTTAGTTTTCGAAGGTAATAGCTACGTATGTTGAAAAAATGAAGATATTAGACTATTTTATGATTGCACATGGTAAAGAATGTGATTAAAGGCTCTTTTCCTATTTCAAAAGTTTTAGTTTTCGAGGGTAATAGCTACGAATGTTGAAAAAATGAAGATATTAGACTATTTTATGATTGCAAATGGTAAAGAATGTGATTAAAGGCTCTTTTCCTATTTCAAAAGTTTTAGTTTTCGGGGGTAAGAGCTACGTATGTTGAAAAAATGAAGATATTAGACTATTTTATGATTGCACATGGTAGAGAAATATTAAGCCTTTATAATATAAGCCTTTAATCACATTCTTTACCATTTGCAATCATAAAATAGTCTAATATCTTCATTTTTTCAACATACGTAGCTATTACCCTCGAAAACTAAAACTTTTGAAATAGGAAAAGAGCCTTTAATCACATTCTTTACCATGTGCAATCATAAAATAGTCTAATATCTTCATTTTTTCAACATACGTAGCTCTTACCCCCGAAAACTAAAACTTTTGAAATAGGAAAAGAGCCTTTAATCACATTCTTTACCATTTGCAATCATAAAATAGTCTAATATCTTCATTTTTTCAACATTCGTAGCTATTACCCTCGAAAACTAAAACTTTTGAAATAGGAAAAGAGCCTTTAATCACATTCTTTACCATTTGCAATAATAAAATAGTCTAATATCTTCATTTTTTCAACATACGTAGCTATTACCCTCGAAAACTAAAATTTTTGAAATAGGAAAAAGAGCCTTTAATCACATTCTTTACCATGCGCAATCATAAAATAGTCTAATATGTTCATTTTTTCAACATACGTAGCTATTACCCTCGAAAACTAAAACTTTTGAAATAGGAAAAGAGCCTTTAATCACATTCTTTACCATGTGCAATCATAAAATAGTCTAATATCTTCATTTTTTCAACATTCTTAGCTATTACCCTCGAAAACTAAAACTTTTGAAATAGGAAAAGAGCCTTTAATCACATTCTTTACCATTTGCAATCATAAAATAGTCTAATATCTTCATTTTTTCAACATACGTAGCTATTACCCTCGAAAACTAAAACTTTTGAAATAGGAAAAGAGCCTTTAATCACAATCTTTACCATTTGCAATCATAAAATAGTCTAATATCTTCATTTTTTCAACATACGTAGCTATTTCCCTCGAAAACTAAAACTTTTGAAATAGGAAAAGAGCCTTTTAATCACATTCTTTACCATGTGCAATCATAAAATAGTCTAATATCTTCATTTTTTTCAACATACGTAGCTATTACCCTCGAAAACTAAAACTTTTCAAATAGGAAAAGAGCCTTTAATCACATTCTTTACCATGTGCAATCATAAAATAGTCTAATATCTTCATTTTTTCAACATACGTAGCTATTACCCTCGAAAACTAAAACTTTTGAAATAGGAAAAGAGCCTTTAATCACATTCTTTACCATGTGCAATCATAAAATAGTCTAATATCTTCATTTTTTCAACCTACGTAGCTATTACCCTCGAAAACTAAAACTTTTGAAATAGGAAAAGAGCCTTTAATCACATTCTTTACCATTTGCCATCATAAAATAGTCTAATATCTTCATTTTTTCAACATACGTAGCTATTACCCTCGAAAACTAAAACTTTTGAAATAGGAAAAGAGCCTTTAATCACATTCTTTACCATGTGCAATCATAAAATAGTCTAATATCTTCATTTTTTCAACATACGTAGCTATTACCCTCGAAAAGTAAAACTTTTGAAATAGGAAAAGAGCCTTTAATCACATTCTTTACCATTTGCAATCATAAAATAGTCTAATATCTTCATTTTTTCAACATACGTAGCTATTACCCTCGAAAATTAAAACTTTTGAAATAGGAAAAGAGCCTTTAATCACATTCTTTACCATGTGCAATCATAAAATAGTCTAATATCTTCATTTTTTCAACATACGTAGCTATTACCCTCGAAAACTAAAACTTTTGAAATAGGAAAAGAGCCTTTAATCACATTCTTTACCATTTGCAATCATAAAATAGTCTAATATCTTCATTTTTTCAACATACGTAGCTATTACCCTCGAAAACTAAAACTTTTGAAATAGGAAAAGAACCTTTAATCACATTCTTTACCATGTGCAATCATAAAATAGTCTAATATCTTCATTTTTTCAACATACGTAGCTATTACCCTCGAAAACTAAAACTTTTGAAATAGGAAAAGAGCCTTTAATCACATTCTTTTACCATGTGCAATCATAAAATAGTCTAATATCTTCATTTTTTCAACATACGTAGCTATTACCCTCGAAAACTAAAACTTTTGAAATAGGAAAAGAGCCTTTAATCACATTCTTTACCATGTGCAATCATAAAATAGTCCAATATCTTCATTTTTTCAACATACGTAGCTATTACCCCTCGAAAACTAAAACTTTTGAAATAGGAAAAGAGCCTTTAATCACATTCTTTACCATGTGCAATCATAAAATAGTCTAATATCTTCATTTTTTCAACATACGTAGCTATTACCCTCGAAAACTAAAACTTTTGAAATAGGTAAAGAGCCTTTAATCACATTCTTTACCATGTGCAATCATAAAATAGTCTAATATCTTCATTTTTTGAACATAAGTAGCTATTACCTTCGAAAACTAAAACTTTTGAAATAGGAAAAGAGCCTTTAATCACATTCTTCACCATTTGCAATTATAAAATAGTCTAATATCTTCATTTTTTCAACATACGTAGCTATTACCCCCGAAAACTAAAACTTTTGAAATAGGAAAAGAGCCTTTAATCACATTCTTTACCATGTGCAATCATAAAATAGTCTAATATCTTCATTTTTTCAACATACGTAGCTCTTACCCCCGAAAACTAAAACTTTTGAAATAGGAAAAGAGCCTTTAATCACATTCTTTACCATTTGCAATCATAAAATAGTCTAATATCTTCATTTTTTCAACATTCGTAGCTATTACCCTCGAAAACTAAAACTTTTGAAATAGGAAAAGAGCCTTTAATCACATTCTTTACCATGTGCAATCATAAAATAGTCTAATATCTTCATTTTTTAACATACGTAGCTATTACCTTCGAAAACTAAAACTTTTGAAATAGGAAAAGAGCCTTTAATCACATTCTTCACCATTTGCAATTATAAAATAGTCTAATATCTTCATTTTTTCAACATACGTAGCTATTACCCTCGAAAACTAAAACTTTTGAAATAGGAAAAGAGCCTTTAATCACATTCTTTACCATGTGCAATCATAAAATAGTCTAATATCTTCATTTTTTCAACATACGTAGCTCTTACCCCAGAAAACTAAAACTTTTGAAATAGGAAAAGAGCCTTTAATCACATTCTTTACCATTTGCAATCATAAAATAGTCTAATATCTTCATTTTTTCATCATTCGTAGCTATTACCCTCGAAAACTAAAACTTTTGAAATAGGAAAAGAGCCTTTAATCACATTCTTTACCATGTGCAATCATAAAATAGTCTAATATCTTCATTTTTTCAACATACGTAGCTATTACCCTCGAAAACTAAAACTTTTGAAATAGGAAAAGAGCCTTTAATCACATTCTTTACCATGTGCAATCATAAAATAGTCTAATATCTTCATTTTTTCAACATACGTAGCTATTACCTTCGAAAACTAAAACTTTTGAAATAGGAAAAGAGCCTTTAATCACATTCTTCACCATTTGCAATTATAAAATAGTCTAATATCTTCATTTTTTCAACATACGTAGCTATCACCCTCGAAAACTAAAACTTTTGAATAGTTTGAAAAGTTTTAGTTTTCGAGGGTAATAGCTACGTATGTTGAAAAAATGAAGATATTAGACTATTTTATGGTAATAGCTACATTCGTAGCTATTACCCTCGAAAACTAAAACTTTTGAAATAGGAAAAGAGCCTTTAATCACATTCTTTACCATTTGCAATAATAAAATAGTCTAATATCTTCATTTTTTCAACATACGTAGCTATTACCCTCGAAAACTAAAACTTTTGAAATAGGAAAAGAGCCTTTAATCACATTCTTTACCATGTGCAATCATAAAATAGTCTAATATCTTCATTTTTTCAACATACGTAGCTATTACCCTCGAAAACTAAAACTTTTGAAATAGGAAAAGAGCCTTTAATCACATTCTTTACCATGTGCAATCATAAAATAGTCTAATATCTTCATTTTTTCAACATTCTTAGCTATTACCCTCGACAACTAAAACTTTTGAAATAGGAAAAGAGCCTTTAATCACATTCTTTACCATTTGCAATCATAAAATAGTCTAATATCTTCATTTTTTCAACATACGTAGCTATTACCCTCGAAAACTAAAACTTTTGAAATAGGAAAAGAGCCTTTAATCACAATCTTTACCATTTGCAATCATAAAATAGTCTAATATCTTCATTTTTTCAACATACGTAGCTATTACCCTCGAAAAGTAAAACTTTTGAAATAGGAAAAGAGCCTTTAATCACATTCTTTACCATTTGCAATCATAAAATAGTCTAATATCTTCATTTTTTCAACATACGTAGCTATTACCCTCGAAAACTAAAACTTTTGAAATAGGAAAAGAGCCTTTAATCACATTCTTTACCATTTGCAATCATAAATAGTCTATAGTCTAATTCATTTTTTCAACATACGTAGCTATTACCCTCGAAAACTAAAACTTTTGAAATAGGAAAAGAGCCTTTCATCACATTCTTTACCATGTGCAATCATAAAATAGTCTAATATCTTCATTTTTTCAACATACGTAGCTATTACCCTCGAAAACTAAAACTTTTGAAATAGGAAAAGAGCCTTTAATCACATTCTTTACCATGTGCAATCATAAAATAGTCTAATATCTTCGTTTTTTCAACATACGTAGCTATTACCCTTGAAAACTAAAACTTTCGAAATAGGAAAAGAGCCTTTAATCACATTCTTTACCATGTGCAATCATAAAATAGTCTAATATCTTCATTTTTTCAACATACGTAGCTATTACCCTCGAAAACTAAAACTTTTGAAATAGGAAAAGAGCCTTTAATCACATTCTTTACCATTTGCCATCATAAATAGTCTAATATCTTCATTTTTTCAACATACGTGGCTATTACCCTCGAAAACTAAAACTTTTGAAATAGGAAAAGAGCCTTTAATCACATTCTTTACCATGTGCAATCATAAAATAGTCTAATATCTTCATTTTTTCAACATTCGTAGCTATTACCCTCGAAAACTAAAACTTTTGAAATAGGAAAAGAGCCTTTAATCACATTCTTTACCATTTGCAATAATAAAATAGTCTAATATCTTCATTTTTTCAACATACGTAGCTATTACCCTCGAAAACTAAAACTTTTGAAATAGGAAAAGAGCCTTTAATCACATTCTTTACCATGTGCAATCATAAAATAGTCTAATATCTTCATTTTTTCAACATACGTAGCTATTACCCTCGAAAACTAAAACTTTTGAAATAGGAAAAGAGCCTTTAATCACATTTTTTACCATGTGCAATCATAAAATAGTCTAATATCTTCATTTTTTCAACATTCTTAGCTATTACCCTCGAAAACTAAAACTTTTGAAATAGGAAAAGAGCCTTTAATCACATTCTTTACCATTTGCAATCATAAAATAGTCTAATATCTTCATTTTTTCAACATACGTAGCTATTACCCTCGAAAACTAAAACTTTTGAAATAGGAAAAGAGCCTTTAATTCACAATTTTTACCATTGGCAATCATAAAATAGTCTAATATCTTCATTTTTTCAACATACGTAGCTATTTCCCTCGAAAACTAAAACTTTTGAAATAGGAAAAGAGCCTTTAATCACATTCTTTACCATGTGCAATCATAAAATAGTCTAATATCTTCATTTTTTCAACATACGTAGCTATTACCCTCGAAAACTAAAACTTTTGAAATAGGAAAAGAGCCTTTAATCACATTCTTTACCATTTGCCATCATAAAATAGTCTAATATCTTCATTTTTTCAACATACGTAGCTATTACCCTCGAAAACTAAAACTTTTGAAATAGGAAAAGAGCCTTTAATCACATTCTTTACCATGTGCAATCATAAAATAGTCTAATATCTTCATTTTTTCAACATACGTAGCTATTACCTTCGAAAAGTAAAACTTTTGAAATAGGAAAAGAGCCTTTAATCACATTCTTTACCATTTGCAATCATAAAATAGTCTAATATCTTCATTTTTTCAACATACGTAGCTATTACCCTCGAAAACTAAAACTTTTGAAATAGGAAAGAGAGCCTTTAATCACATTCTTTACCATGTGCAATCATAAAATAGTCTAATATCTTCATTTTATCAACATACGTAGCTATTACCCTCGAAAACTAAAACTTTTGAAATAGGAAAAGAGCCTTTAATCACAGTCTTTACACTTTGCAATCATAAAATAGTCTAATATCTTCATTTTTTCAACATACGTAGCTATTACCCTCGAAAACTAAAACTTTTGAAATAGGAAAAGAGCCTTTAATCACATTCTTTACCATTTGCAATAATAAAATAGTCTAATATCTTCATTTTTTCAACATACGTAGCTATTACCCTCGAAAACTAAAACTTTTGAAATAGGAAAAGAGCCTTTAATCACATTCTTTACCATGTGCAATCATAAAATAGTCTAATATCTTCATTTTTCCAACATACGTAGCTATTACCCTCGAAAACTAAAACTTTTGAAATAGGAAAAGAGCCTTTAATCACATTTTTTACCATGTGCAATCATAAAATAGTCTAATATCTTCATTTTTTTCAACATTCTTAGCTATTACCCTCGAAAACTAAAACTTTTGAAATAGGAAAAGAGCCTTTAATCACATTCTTTACCATTTGCAATCATAAAATAGTCTAATATCTTCATTTTTTCAACATACGTAGCTATTACCCTCGAAAACTAAAACTTTTGAAATAGGAAAAGAGCCTTTAATCACAATTTTTACCATTGGCAATCATAAAATAGTCTAATATCTTCATTTTTTCAACATACGTAGCTATTTCCCTCGAAAACTAAAACTTTTGAAATAGGAAAAGAGCCTTTAATCACATTCTTTACCATGTGCAATCATAAAATAGTCTAATATCTTCATTTTTTCAACATACGTAGCTATTACCCTCGAAAACTAAAACTTTTGAAATAGGAAAAGAGCCTTTAATCACATTCTTTACCATTTGCCATCATAAAATAGTCTAATATGTTCATTTTTTCAACATACGTAGCTATTACCCTCGAAAACTAAAACTTTTGAAATAGGAAAAGAGCCTTTAATCACATTCTTTACCATGTGCAATCATAAAATAGTCTAATATCTTCATTTTTTCAACATACGTAGCTATTACCTTCGAAAAGTAAAACTTTTGAAATAGGAAAAGAGCCTTTAATCACATTCTTTACCATTTGCAATCATAAAATAGTCTAATATCTTCATTTTTTCAACATACGTAGCTATTACCCTCGAAAACTAAAACTTTTGAAATAGGAAAAGAGCCTTTAATCACATTCTTTACCATGTGCAATCATAAAATAGTCTAATATCTTCATTTTTTCAACATACGTAGCAATTACCCTCGAAAACTAAAACTTTTGAAATAGGAAAAGAGCCTTTAATCACAGTCTTTACACTTTGCAATCATAAAATAGTCTATATCTTCATTTTTTCAACATACGTAGCTATTACCCTCGAAAACTAAAACTTTTGAAATAGGAAAAGAACCTTTCATTCTTTACCATGTGCAATCATAAAATAGTCTAATATCTTCATTTTTTCAACATACGTAGCTATTACCCTCGAAAACTAAAACTTTTGAAATAGGAAAAGAGCCTTTAATCACATTCTTTACCATGTGCAATCATAAAATAGTCTAATATCTTCATTTTTTCAACATACGTAGCTATTACCCTCGAAAACTAAAACTTTTGAAATAGGAAAAGAGCCTTTAATCACATTCTTTACCATTTGCAATCATAAAATAGTCTAATATCTTCATTTTTTCAACATACGTAGCTATTACCCTCGAAAACTAAAACTTTTGAAATAGGAAAAGAGCCTTTAATCACATTCTTTACCATGTGCAATCATAAAATAGTCTAATATCTTCATTTTTTCAACATACGTAGCTCTTACCCCCCGAAAACTAAAACTTTTGAAATAGGAAAAGAGCCTTTAATCACATTCTTTACCATTTGCAATCATAAAATAGTCTAATATCTTCATTTTTTCAACATTCGTAGCTATTACCCTCGAAAACTAAAACTTTTGAAATAGGAAAAGAGCCTTTAATCACATTCTTTACCATTTGCAATAATAAAATAGTCTAATATCTTCATTTTTTCAACATACGTAGCTATTACCCTCGAAAACTAAAACTTTTGAAATAGGAAAAGAGCCTTTAATCACATTCTTTACCATGTGCAATCATAAAATAGTCTAATATCTTCATTTTTTCAACATACGTAGCTATTACCCTCGAAAACTAAAACTTTTGAAATAGGAAAAGAGCCTTTAATCACATTCTTTACCATGTGCAATCATAAAATAGTCTAATATCTTCATTTTTTCAATATTCTTAGCTATTACCCCTCAAAAACTAAAACTTTTGAAATAGGAAAAGAGCCTTTAATCACATTCTTTACCATTTGCAATCATAAAATAGTCTAATATCTTCATTTTTTCAACATACGTAGCTATTACCCTCGAAAACTAAAACTTTTGAAATAGGAAAAGAGCCTTTAATCACAATCTTTACCATTTGCAATCATAAAATATTCTAATATCTTCATTTTTTCAACATACGTAGCTATTTCCCTCGAAAACTAAAACTTTTGAAATAGGAAAAGAGCCTTTAATCACATTCTTTACCATGTGCAATCATAAAATAGTCTAATATCTTCATTTTTTCAACATACGTAGCTATTACCCTCGAAAACTAAAACTTTTCAAATAGGAAAAGAGCCTTTAATCACATTCTTTACCATGTGCAATCATAAAATAGTCTAATATCTTCACTTTTTCAACATACGTAGCTATTACCCTCCAAAACTAAAACTTTTGAAATAGGAAAAGAGCCTTTAATCACATTCTTTACCATTTGCAATCATAAAATAGTCTAATATCTTCATTTTTTCAACATTCGTAGCTATTACCCTCGAAAACTAAAACTTTTGAAATAGGAAAAGAGCCTTTAATCACATTCTTTACCATTTGCAATAATAAAATAGTCTAATATCTTCATTTTTTCAACATACGTAGCTATTACCCTCGAAAACTAAAACTTTTGAAATAGGAAAAGAGCCTTTAATCACATTCTTTACCATGTGCAATCATAAAATAGTCTAATATCTTCATTTTTTCAACATACGTAGCTATTACCCTCGAAAACTAAAACTTTTGAAATAGGAAAAGAGCCTTTAATCACAATCTTTACCATTTGCAATCATAAAATAGTCTAATATCTTCATTTTTTCAACATACGTAGCTATTTCCCTCGAAAACTAAAACTTTTGAAATAGGAAAAGAGCCTTTAATCACATTCTTTACCATGTGCAATCATAAAATAGTCTAATATCTTCATTTTTTCAACACACGTAGCTATTACCCTCGAAAACTAAAACTTTTGAAATAGGAAAAGAGCCTTTATTCACATTCTTTACCATTTGCAATCATAAAATAGTCTAATATCTTCATTTTTTCAACATACGTAGCTATTACCCTCGAAAACTAAAACTTTTGAAATAGGAAAAGAGCCTTTAATCACATTCTTTACCATGTGCAATCATAAAATAGTCTAATATCTTCATTTTTTCAACATACGTAGCTATTACCCCTCGAAAACTAAAACTTTTGAAATAGGAAAAGAGCCTTTAATCACATTCTTTACCATGTGCAATCATAAAATAGTCTAATATCTTCATTTTTTCAACATACGTAGCTATTACCCTCGAAAACTAAAACTTTTGAAATAGGAAAAGAGCCTTTAATCACATTCTTTACCATTTGCAATCATAAAATAGTCTAATATCTTCATTTTTTTCAACATACGTAGCTATTACCCTCGAAAACTAAAACTTTTGAAATAGGAAAAGAGCCTTTAATCACATTCTTTACCATGTGCAATCATAAAATAGTCTAATATCTTCATTTTTTCAACATACGTAGCTCTTACCCCCCGAAAACTAAAACTTTTGAAATAGGAAAAGAGCCTTTAATCACATTCTTTACCATTTGCAATCATAAAATAGTCTAATATCTTCATTTTTTCAACATTCGTAGCTATTACCCTCGAAAACTAAAACTTTTGAAATAGGAAAAGAGCCTTTAATCACATTCTTTACCATGTGCAATCATAAAATAGTCTAATATCTTCATTTTTTCAACAAACGTAGCTATTTCCCTCGAAAACTAAAACTTTTGAAATAGGAAAAGAGCCTTTAATCACATTCTTTACCATGTGCAATCATAAAATAGTCTAATATCTTCATTTTTTCAACATACGTAGCTATTACCCTCGAAAACTAAAACTTTTCAAATAGGAAAAGAGCCTTTAATCACATTCTTTACCATGTGCAATCATAAAATAGTCTAATATCTTCATTTTTTCAACATACGTAGCTATTACCCTCGAAAATTAAAACTTTTGAAATAGGAAAAGAGCCTTTAATCACATTCTTTACCATGTGCAATCATAAAATAGTCTAATATCTTCATTTTTTCAACATACGTAGCTATTACCCTCGAAAACTAAAACTTTTGAAATAGGAAAAGAGCCTTTAATCACATTCTTTACCATTTGCCATCATAAAATAGTCTAATATCTTCATTTTTTCAACATACGTAGCTATTACCCTCGAAAACTAAAACTTTTGAAATAGGAAAAGAGCCTTTAATCACATTCTTTACCATGTGCAATCATAAAATAGTCTAATATCTTCATTTTTTCAACATACGTAGCTATTACCCTCGAAAAGTAAAACTTTTGAAATAGGAAAAGAGCCTTTAATCACATTCTTTACCATTTGCAATCATAAAATAGTCTAATATCTTCATTTTTTCAACATACGTAGCTATTACCCTCAAAAACTAAAACTTTTGAAATAGGAAAAGAGCCTTTAATCACATTCTTTACCATGTGCAATCATAAAATAGTCTAATATCTTCATTTTTTCAACATACGTAGCTATTACCCTCGAAAACTAAAACTTTTGAAATAGGAAAAGAGCCTTTAATCACATTCTTTACCATTTGCAATCATAAAATAGTCTAATATCTTCATTTTTTCAACATACATAGCTATTACCCTCGAAAACTAAAACTTTTGAAATAGGAAAAGAACCTTTAATCACATTCTTTACCATGTGCAATCATAAAATAGTCTAATATCTTCATTTTTTCAACATACGTAGCTATTACCCTCGAAAACTAAAACTTTTGAAATAGGAAAAGAGCCTTTAATCACATTCTTTACCATGTGCAATCATAAAATAGTCTAATATCTTCATTTTTTCAACATACGTAGCTATTACCCTCGAAAACTAAAACTTTTGAAATAGGAAAAGAGCCTTTAATCACATTCTTTACCATTTGCAATCATAAAATAGTCTAATATCTTCATTTTTTCAACATTCGTAGCTATTACCCTCGAAAACTAAAACTTTTGAAATAGGAAAAGAGCCTTTAATCACATTCTTTACCATTTGCAATAATAAAATAGTCTAATATCTTCATTTTTTCAACATACGTAGCTATTACCCTCGGAAACTAAAACTTTTGAAATAGGAAAAGAGCCTTTAATCACATTCTTTACCATGTGCAATCATAAAATAGTCTAATATCTTCATTTTTTCAACATACGTAGCTATTACCCTCGAAAACTAAAACTTTTGAAATAGGAAAAGAACCTTTAATCACATTCTTTACCATGTGCAATCATAAAATAGTCTAATATCTTCATTTTTTCAACATACGTAGCTATTACCCTCGAAAACTAAAACTTTTGAAATAGGAAAAGAGCCTTTAATCACATTCTTTACCATGTGCAATCATAAAATAGTCTAATATCTTCATTTTTCAACATACGTAGCTATTACCCTCGAAAACTAAAACTTTTGAAAAAGGAAAAGAGCCTTTAATCACATTCTTTACCATTTGCAATCATAAAATAGTCTAATATCTTCATTTTTTCAACATACGTAGCTATTACCCTCGAAAACTACAATTTTTGAAATAGGAAAAGAGCCTTTAATCACATTCTTTACCATGTGCAATCATAAAATAGTCTAATATCTTCATTTTTTCAACATACGTAGCTATTACCCTCGAAAACTAAAACTTTTGAAATAGGAAAAGGGCCTTTAATCACATTCTTTACCATGTGCAATCATAAAATAGTCTAATATCTTCATTTTTTCAACATACGTAGCTATTACCCTCGAAAACTAAACTTTCGAAATAGGAAAAGAGCCTTTAATCACATTCTTTACCATGTGCAATCATAAATAGTCTAATATCTTCATTTTTTCAACATACGTAGCTATTACCCTCGAAAACTAAAACTTTTGAAATAGGAAAAGAGCCTTTAATCACATTCTTTACCATTTGCCATCATAAAATAGTCTAATATCTTCATTTTTTCAACATACGTAGCTATTACCCTCGAAAACTAAAACTTTTGAAATAGGAAAAGAGCCTTTAATCACATTCTTTACCATGTGCAATCATAAAATAGTCTAATATCTTCATTTTTTCAACATTCGTAGCTATTACCCTCGAAAACTAAAACTTTTGAAATAGGAAAAGAGCCTTTAATCACATTCTTTACCATTTGCAATAATAAAATAGTCTAATATCTTCATTTTTTCAACATACGTAGCTATTACCCTCGAAAACTAAAACTTTTGAAATAGGAAAAGAGCCTTTAATCACATTCTTTACCATGTGCAATCATAAAATAGTCTAATATCTTCATTTTTGTCAACATACGTAGCTATTACCCTCGAAAACTAAAACTTTTGAAATAGGAAAAGAGCCTTTAATCATATTCTTTACCATGTGCAATCATAAAATAGTCTAATATCTTCATTTTTTCAACATTCTTAGCTATTACCCTCGAAAACTAAAACTTTTGAAATAGGAAAAGAGCCTTTAATCACATTCTTTACCATTTGCAATCATAAAATAGTCTAATATCTTCATTTTTTCAACATACGTAGCTATTACCCTCGAAAACTAAAACTTTTGAAATAGGAAAAGAGCCTTTAATCACAATCTTTACCATTTGCAATCATAAAATAGTCTAATATCTTCATTTTTTCAACATACGTAGCTATTACCCTCGAAAACTAAAACTTTTGAAATAGGAAAAGAACCTTTAATCACATTCTTTACCATGTGCAATCATAAAATAGTCTAATATCTTCATTTTTTCAACATACGTAGCTATTACCCTCGAAAACTAAACTTTTGAAATAGGAAAAGAGCCTTTAATCACATTCTTTACCATGTGCAATCATAAAATAGTCTAATATCTTCATTTTTTCAACACACGTAGCTATTACCCTCGAAAACTAAAACTTTTGAAATAGGAAAAGAGCCTTTAATCACATTCTTTACCATTTGCCATCATAAAATAGTCTAATATCTTCATTTTTTCAACATACGTAGCTTTTACCCTCGAAAACTAAAACTTTTGAAATAGGAAAAGAGCCTTTAATCACATTCTTTACCATGTGCAATCATAAAATAGTCTAATATCTTCATTTTTTCAACATACGTAGCTATTACCCTCGAAAACTAAAACTTTTGAAATAGGAAAAGAGCCTTTAATCACAATCTTTACCATTTGCAATCATAAAATAGTCTAATATCTTCATTTTTTCAACATACGTAGCTATTTCCCTCGAAAACTAAAACTTTTGAAATAGGAAAAGAGCCTTTAATCACATTCTTTACCATGTGCAATCATAAAATAGTCTAATATCTTCATTTTTTCAACATACGTAGCTATTACCCTCGAAAACTAAAACTTTTCAAATAGGAAAAGAGCCTTTAATCACATTCTTTACCATGTGCAATCATAAAATAGTCTAATATCTTCATTTTTTCAACATACGTAGCTATTACCCTCGAAAACTAAAACTTTTGAAATAGGAAAAGAGCCTTTAATCACATTCTTTACCATGTGCAATCATAAAATAGTCTAATATCTTCATTTTTTCAACATACGTAGCTATTACCCTCGAAAACTAAAACTTTTGAAATAGGAAAAGAGCCTTTAATCACATTCTTTACCATTTGCCATCATAAAATAGTCTAATATCTTCATTTTTTCAACATACGTAGCTATTACCCTCGAAAACTAAAACTTTTGAAATAGGAAAAGAGCCTTTAATCACATTCTTTACCATGTGCAATCATAAAATAGTCTAATATCTTCATTTTTTCAACATACGTAGCTATTACCCTCGAAAAGTAAAACTTTTGAAATAGGAAAAGAGCCTTTAATCACATTCTTTACCATTTGCAATCATAAAATAGTCTAATATCTTCATTTTTTCAACATACTTAGCTATTACCCTCGAAAACTAAAACTTTTGAAATAGGAAAAGAGCCTTTAATCACATTCTTTACCATGTGCAATCATAAAATAGTCTAATATCTTCATTTTTTCAACATACGTAGCTATTACCCTCGAAAACTAAAACTTTTGAAATAGGAAAAGAGCCTTTAATCACATTCTTTACCATTTTCAATCATAAAATAGTCTAATATCTTCATTTTTTCAACATACGTAGCTATTACCCTCGAAAACTAAAACTTTTGAAATAGGAAAAGAACCTTTAATCACATTCTTTACCATGTGCAATCATAAAATAGTCTAATATCTTCATTTTTTCAACATACGTAGCTATTACCCTCGAAAACTAAAACTTTTGAAATAGGAAAAGAGCCTTTAATCACATTCTTTACCATGTGCAATCATAAAATAGTCTAGTATCTTCATTTTTTCAACATACGTAGCTATTACCCTCGAAAACTAAAACTTTTTAAATAGGAAAAGAGCCTTTAATCACATTCTTTACCATTTGCAATCATAAAATAGTCTAATATCTTCATTTTTTCAACATTCGTAGCTATTACCCTCGAAAACTAAAACTTTTGAAATAGGAAAAGAGCCTTTAATCACATTCTTTACCATTTGCAATAATAAAATAGTCTAATATCTTCATTTTTTCAACATACGTAGCTATTACCCTCGGAAACTAAAACTTTTGAAATAGGAAAAGAGCCTTTAATCACATTCTTTACCATGTGCAATCATAAAATAGTCTAATACCTTCATTTTTTCAACATACGTAGCTATTACCCTCGAAAACTAAAACTTTTGAAATAGGAAAAGAAACTTTAATCACATTCTTTACCATGTGCAATCATAAAATAGTCTAATATCTTCATTTTTTCAACATACGTAGCTATTACCCTCGAAAACTAAAACTTTTGAAATAGGAAAAGAGCCTTTAATCACATTCTTTACCATGTGCAATCATAAAATAGTCTAATATCTTCATTTTTTCAACATACGTAGCTATTACCCTCGAAAACTAAAACTTTTGAAATAGGAAAAGAGCCTTTAATCACATTCTTTACCATTTGCAATCATAAAATAGTCTAATATCTTCATTTTTTCAACATACGTAGCTATTACCCTCGAAAACTACAACTTTTGAAATAGGAAAAGAGCCTTTAATCACATTCTTTACCATGTGCAATCATAAAATAGTCTAATATCTTCATTTTTTCAACATACGTAGCTATTACCCTCGAAAACTAAAACTTTTGAAATAGGAAAAGAGCCTTTAATCACATTCTTTACCATGTGCAATCATAAAATAGTCTAATATCTTCATTTTTTCAACATACGTAGCTATTACCCTCGAAAACTAAAACTTTCGAAATAGGAAAAGAGCCTTTAATCACATTCTTTACCATGTGCAATCATAAAATAGTCTAATATCTTCATTTTTTCAACATACGTAGCTATTACCCTCGAAAACTAAAACTTTTGAAATAGGAAAAGAGCCTTTAATCACATTCTTTACCATTTGCCATCATAAAATAGTCTAATATCTTCATTTTTTTCAACATACGTAGCTATTACCCTCGAAAACTAAAACTTTTGAAATAGGAAAAGAGCCTTTAATCACATTCTTTACCATGTGCAATCATAAAATAGTCTAATATCTTCATTTTTTCAACATTCGTAGCTATTACCCTCGAAAACTAAAACTTTTGAAATAGGAAAAGAGCCTTTAATCACATTCTTTACCATTTGCAATAATAAAATAGTCTAATATCTTCATTTTTTCAACATACGTAGCTATTACCCTCGAAAACTAAAACTTTTGAAATAGGAAAAGAGCCTTTAATCACATTCTTTACCATGTGCAATCATAAAATAGTCTAATATCTTCATTTTTTCAACATACGTAGCTATTACCCTCGAAAACTAAAACTTTTGAAATAGGAAAAGAGCCTTTAATCACATTCTTTACCATGTGCAATCATAAAATAGTCTAATATCTTCATTTTTTCAACATTCTTAGCTATTACCCTCGAAAACTAAAACTTTTGAAATAGGAAAAGAGCCTTTAATCACATTCTTTACCATTTGCAATCATAAAATAGTCTAATATCTTCATTTTTTCAACAAACGTAGCTATTACCCTCGAAAACTAAAACTTTTGAAATAGGAAAAGAGCCTTTAATCACAATCTTTACCATTTGCAATCATAAAATAGTCTAATATCTTCATTTTTTCAACATACGTAGCTATTACCCTCGAAAACTAAAACTTTTGAAATAGGAAAAGAACCTTTAATCACATTCTTTACCATGTGCAATCATAAAATAGTCTAATATCTTCATTTTTTCAACATACGTAGCTATTACCCTCGAAAACTAAAACTTTTGAAATAGGAAAAGAGCCTTTAATCACATTCTTTACCATGTGCAATCATAAAATAGTCTAATATCTTCATTTTTTCAACACACGTAGCTATTACCCTCGAAAACTAAAACTTTTGAAATAGGAAAAGAGCCTTTAATCACATTCTTTACCATTTGCCATCATAAAATAGTCTAATATCTTCATTTTTTCAACATACGTAGCTTTTACCCTCGAAAACTAAAACTTTTGAAATAGGAAAAGAGCCTTTAATCACATTCTTTACCATGTGCAATCATAAAATAGTCTAATATCTTCATTTTTTCAACATACGTAGCTATTACCCTCGAAAACTAAAACTTTTGAAATAGGAAAAGAGCCTTTAATCACAATCTTTACCATTTGCAATCATAAAATAGTCTAATATCTTCATTTTTTCAACATACGTAGCTATTTCCCTCGAAAACTAAAACTTTTGAAATAGGAAAAGAGCCTTTAATCACATTCTTTACCATGTGCAATCATAAAATAGTCTAATATCTTCATTTTTTCAACATACGTAGCTATTACCCTCGAAAACTAAAACTTTTCAAATAGGAAAAGAGCCTTTAATCACATTCTTTACCATGTGCAATCATAAAATAGTCTAATATCTTCATTTTTTCAACATACGTAGCTATTACCCTCGAAAACTAAAACTTTTGAAATAGGAAAAGAGCCTTTAATCACATTCTTTACCATGTGCAATCATAAAATAGTCTAATATCTTCATTTTTTCAACATACGTAGCTATTACCCTCGAAAACTAAAACTTTTGAAATAGGAAAAGAGCCTTTAATCACATTCTTTACCATTTGCCATCATAAAATAGTCTAATATCTTCATTTTTTCAACATACGTAGCTATTACCCTCGAAAACTAAAACTTTTGAAATAGGAAAAGAGCCTTTAATCACATTCTTTACCATGTGCAATCATAAAATAGTCTAATATCTTCATTTTTTCAACATACGTAGCTATTACCCTCGAAAAGTAAAACTTTTGAAATAGGAAAAGAGCCTTTAATCACATTCTTTACCATTTGCAATCATAAAATAGTCTAATATCTTCATTTTTTCAACATACTTAGCTATTACCCTCGAAAACTAAAACTTTTGAAATAGGAAAAGAGCCTTTAATCACATTCTTTACCATGTGCAATCATAAAATAGTCTAATATCTTCATTTTTTCAACATACGTAGCTATTACCCTCGAAAACTAAAACTTTTGAAATAGGAAAAGAGCCTTTAATCACATTCTTTACCATTTTCAATCATAAAATAGTCTAATATCTTCATTTTTTCAACATACGTAGCTATTACCCTCGAAAACTAAAACTTTTGAAATAGGAAAAGAACCTTTAATCACATTCTTTACCATGTGCAATCATAAAATAGTCTAATATCTTCATTTTTTCAACATACGTAGCTATTACCCTCGAAAACTAAAACTTTTGAAATAGGAAAAGAGCCTTTAATCACATTCTTTACCATGTGCAATCATAAAATAGTCTAGTATCTTCATTTTTTCAACATACGTAGCTATTACCCTCGAAAACTAAAACTTTTTAAATAGGAAAAGAGCCTTTAATCACATTCTTTACCATTTGCAATCATAAAATAGTCTAATATCTTCATTTTTTCAACATTCGTAGCTATTACCCTCGAAAACTAAAACTTTTGAAATAGGAAAAGAGCCTTTA
>NW_027066156.1:0-18784 GCF_032884065.1 Artemia franciscana
GTGCAATCATAAAATAGTCTAATATCTTCATTTTTTCAACACACGTAGCTATTACCATCGAAAACTAAAACTTTTGAAATAGGAAAAGAGCCTTTAATCACATTCTTTACCATTTGCAATCATAAAATAGTCTAATATCTTCATTTTTTCAACATACTTAGCTATTACCCTCGAAAACTAAAACTTTTGACATAGGAAAAGAGCCTTTAATCACATTCTTTACCATGTGCAATCATAAAATTGTCTAATATCTTCATTTTTTCAACATACGTAGCTATTACCCTCGAAAACTAAAACTTTTGAAATAGGAAAAGAGCCTTTAATCACATTCTTTACCATGTGCAATCATAAAATAGTCTAATATCTTCATTTTTTCCACTGACAAAGCTATTACCCTCGAAAACTAAAACTTTTGAAATAGGAAAAGAGCCTTTAATCAAATTCTTTACCATTTGCAATCATAAAATAGTCTAATATCTTCATTTTTTCAACATACGTAGCTATTACCCTCGAAAACTAAAACTTTTGAAATAGGAAAAGAGCCTTTAATCACATTCTTTACCATTTGCAATCATAAAATAGTCTAATATCTTCATTTTTTCAACATACGTAGCTATTACACTCGAAAACTAAAACTTTTGAAATAGGAAAAGAGCCTTTAATCAAATTCTTTACCATTTGCAATCATAAAATAGTCTAATATCTTCATTTTTTCAACATACTTAGCTATTACCCTCGAAAACTAAAACTTTTGACGTAGGAAAAGAGCCTTTAATCACATTCTTTACCATGTGCAATCACAAAATTGTCTAATATCTTCATTTTTTCAACATACGTAGCTATTACCCTCAAAAACTTAAACTTTTGAAATAGGAAAAGAGCCTTTAATCACATTCTTTACCATGTGCAATCATAAAATAGTCTAATATCTTAATTTTTTCAACATACGTAGCTATTACACTCGAAAACTAAAACTTTTGAAATAGGAAAAGAGCCTTTAATCACATTCTTTACCATTTGCAATCATAAAATAGTCTAATATCTTCATTTTTTCAACATACGTAGCTATTACACTCGAAAACTAAAACTTTTGAAATAGGAAAAGAGCCTTTAATCACATTCTTTACCATGTGCAATCACAAAATTGTCTAATATCTTCATTTTTTCAACATACGTAGCTATTACCCTCAAAAACTTAAACTTTTGAAATAGGAAAAGAGCCTTTAATCACATTCTTTACCATGTGCAATCATAAAATAGTCTAATATCTTAATTTTTTCAACATACGTAGCTATTACCCTCGAAAACTAAAACTTTTGAAATAGGAAAAGAGCCTTTAATCACATTCTTTACCATGTGCAATCATAAAATAGTCTAATATCTTCATTTTTTCCACAGACAAAGCTATTACCCTCGAAAACTAAAACTTTTGAAATAGGAAAAGAGCCTTTAATCACATTCTTTACCATTTGCAATCATAAAATAGTCTAATATCTTCATTTTTTCAACATACGTAGCTATTACCCTCGAAAACCAAAACTTTTGAAATTGGAAAAGAGCCTTTAATCACATTCTTTACCATTTGCAATCATAAAATAGTCTAATATCTTCATTTTTTCAACATACGTAGCTATTACCCTCGAAAACCAAAACTTTTGAAATAGGAAAAGAGCCTTTAATCACATTCTTTACCATTTGCAATCATAAAATTGTCTAATATCTTCATTTTTTTAACATACGTAGGTATTACCCTCGAAAACTAAAACTTTTGAAATAGGAAAAGAGCCTTTAATCTTATTCTTTACCATGTGCAATCATAAAATAGTCTAATATCTTCATTTTTTCAACATACGTAGTTATTACCCTCGAAAACTAAAACTTTTGAAATATGAAAAGAGCCTTTAATCACATTCTTTACCATGTGCAATCATAAAATTGTCTAATATCTTCATTTTTTCCACAGACAAAGCTCTTACCTTCAAAACCTAAAACTTTTGAAATAGGAAAAGAGCCTTTAATCAAATTCTTTACCATTTGCAATCATAAAATAGTCTAATATCTTCATTTTTTCAACAAACGTAGCTATTACCCTCGAAAACTAAAACTTTTGAAATAGGAAAAGAGCCTTTAATCAAATTCTTTACCATTTGCAATCATAAAATAGTCTAATATCTTCATTTTTTCAACATACTTAGCTATTACCCTCGAAAACTAAAACTTTTGACGTAGGAAAAGAGCCTTTAATCACATTCTTTACCATGTGCAATCACAAAATTGTCTAATATCTTCATTTTTTCAACATACGTAGCTATTACCCTCAAAAACTTAAACTTTTGAAATAGGAAAAGAGCCTTTAATCACATTCTTTACCATGTGCAATCATAAAATAGTCTAATATCTTAATTTTTTCAACATACGTAGCTATTACCCTCGAAAACTAAAACTTTTGAAATAGGAAAAGAGCCTTTAATCACATTCTTTACCATGTGCAATCATAAAATAGTCTAATATCTTCATTTTTTCCACAGACAAAGCTATTACCCTCGAAAACTAAAACTTTTGAAATAGGAAAAGAGCCTTTAATCACATTCTTTACCATTTGCAATCATAAAATAGTCTAATATATTCATGTTTTCAACATACGTAGCTATAACCCTCGAAAATTAAAACTTTTGAAATAGGAAAAGAGCCTTTAATCATATTCTTTACCATTTGCAATCATAAAATAGTCTAATATCTTCATTTTTTCAACATACGTAGCTATTACCCTCGAAAACTAAAACTTTTGAAATAGGAAAAGAGCCTTTAATCTTATTCTTTACCATGTGCAATCATAAAATTGTCTAATATTTTCATTTTTTCAACATACGTAGCTATTACCCTCGAAAACTAAAACTTTTGAAATAGGAAAAGAGCATTTAATCACATTCTTTACCATTTGCAATCATAAAATAGTCTAATAACTTCATTTTTTCAACATACGTAGCTATTACACTCGAAAACTAAAACTTTTGAAATAGGAAAAGAGCCTTTAATCACATTCTTTACCATGTGCAATCATAAAATTGTCTAATATTTTCATTTTTTCAACATACGTAGCTATTACCCTTGAAAACTAAAACTTTTGACATAGGAAAAGAGCCTTTAATCTTATTCTTTACCATTTGCAATCATAAAATTGTCTAATATTTTCATTTTTTCAACATACGTAGCTATTACCCTCGAAAACTAAAACTTTTGAAATAGGAAAAGAGCATTTAATCACATTCTTTACCATTTGCAATCATAAAATAGTCTAATATCTTCATTTTTTCAACATACGTAGCTATTACCCTCGAAAACGAAAACTTTTGAAATAGGAAAAGAGCCTTTAATCACATTCTTTACCATGTGCAATCATAAAATTGACTAATATTTTCATTTGTTCAACATACGTAGCTATTACCCTCGAAAACTAAAACTTTTGAAATAGGAAAAGAGCATTTAATCACATTCTTTACCATTTGCAATCATAAAATAGTCTAATATCTTCATTTTTTCAACATACGTAGCTATTACCCTCGAAAACTAAAACTTTTGAAATAGGAAAAGAGCCTTCAATCACATTCTTTACCATTTGCAATCATAAAATTGTCTAATATCTTCATTTTTTCAACATACGTAGCTATTACCCTTGAAAACTAAAACTTTTGACATAGGAAAAGAGCCTTTAATCACATTCTTTACCATTTGCAATCATAAAATAGTCTAATATCTTCATTTTTTCAACATACGTAGCTATTACCCTCGAAAACTAAAATTTTGACATAGGAAAAGAGCCTTTAATCACATGCTTTACCATGTGCAATCATAAAATTGTCTAATATCTTCATTTTTTCCACAGACAAAGCTATTGCCCTCGAAAACTAAAACTTTTGAAATAGGAAAAGAGCCTTTAATCACATTCTTTACCATGTGCAATCATAAAAAAGTCTAATATATTCATTTTTTCAGCATACGTAGCTATTACCCTCGAAAACTAAAACTTTTGACATAGGAAAAGAGCCTTTAATCACATTCTTTACCATTTGCAATCATAAAATAGTCTAATATCTTCATTTTTTCAAAATGCGTAGCTATTACCCTCGAAAACTAAAACTTTTGAAATAGAAAAAGAGCCTTTAATCACATTCTTTATCATGTGCAATCATAAAATTGTCTAATATCTTCATTTTTTCTACATACGTAGCTATTACCCTCAAAAACTAAAACTTTTGAAATAGGAAAAGAGCCTTTGATCACATTCTTTACCATGTGCAATCATAAAATTGTCTAATATCTTCATTTTTTCAACATACGTAGCTATTACCCTCGAAAACTAAAACTTTTGAAATAGGAAAAGAGCCTTTAATCACATTCTTTACCATGTGCAATCATAAAATAGTCTAATATCTTCATTTTTTTCACTGACAAAGCTATTACCCTCGAAAACTAAAACTTTTGAAATAGGAAAAGAGCCTTTAATCAAATTCTTTACCATTTGCAATCATAAAATAGTCTAATATCTTCATTTTTTCAACATACGTAGCTATTACCCTCGAAAACTAAAACTTTTGAAATAGGAAAAGAGCCTTTAATCACATTCTTTACCATTTGCAATCATAAAATTGTCTAATATCTTCATTTTTTCAAGATACGTAGCTATTACCCTCGAAAACTAAAAATTTTGAAATAGGAAAAGAGCCTTTAATCACCTTCTTTACCATTTGCAATCATAAAATAGTCTAATATCTTCATTTTTTCAACATACGTAGCTATTACCCTCGAAAACTAAAACTTTTGAAATAGGAAAAGAGCCTTTAATCACATTCTTTACCATGTGCAATCATAAAATTGTCTAATATCTTCATTTTTTCCACAGACAAAG
The DNA here is from genome assembly GCF_032884065.1 of Artemia franciscana. Taxonomy (NCBI): domain Eukaryota; kingdom Metazoa; phylum Arthropoda; class Branchiopoda; order Anostraca; family Artemiidae; genus Artemia; species Artemia franciscana. The sequence goes on from NW_027066156.1 coordinate 4,907, forward strand.
CTATTACCCTCGAAAACTAAAACTTTTGAAATAGGAAAAGAGCCTTTAATCACATTCTTTACCATGTGCAATCATAAAATAGTCTAATATCTTCATTTTTTCAACACACGTAGCTATTACCATCGAAAACTAAAACTTTTGAAATAGGAAAAGAGCCTTTAATCACATTCTTTACCATTTGCAATCATAAAATAGTCTAATATCTTCATTTTTTTCACTGACAAAGCTATTACCCTCGAAAACTAAAACTTTTGACATAGGAAAAGAGCCTTTAATCACATTCTTTACCATGTGCAATCATAAAATTGTCTAATATCTTCATTTTTTCAACATACGTAGCTATTACCCTCGAAAACTAAAACTTTTGAAATAGGAAAAGAGCCTTTAATCGCATTCTTTACCATGTGCAATCATAAAATAGTCTAATATCTTCATTTTTTTCACTGACAAAGCTATTACCCTCGAAAACTAAAACTTTTGAAATAGGAAAAGAGCCTTTAATCAAATTCTTTACCATTTGCAATCATAAAATAGTCTAATATCTTCATTTTTTCAACATACGTAGCTATTACCCTCGAAAACTAAAACTTTTGAAATAGGAAAAGAGCCTTTAATCACATTCTTTACCATTTGCAATCATAAAATAGTCTAATATCTTCATTTTTTCAACATACGTAGCTATTACACTCGAAAACTAAAACTTTTGAAATAGGAAAAGAGCCTTTAATCAAATTCTTTACCATTTGCAATCATAAAATAGTCTAATATCTTCATTTTTTCAACATACTTAGCTATTACCCTCGAAAACTAAAACTTTTGACGTAGGAAAAGAGCCTTTAATCACATTCTTTACCATGTGCAATCACAAAATTGTCTAATATCTTCATTTTTTCAACATACGTAGCTATTACCCTCAAAAACTTAAACTTTTGAAATAGGAAAAGAGCCTTTAATCACATTCTTTACCATGTGCAATCATAAAATAGTCTAATATCTTAATTTTTTCAACATACGTAGCTATTACACTCGAAAACTAAAACTTTTGAAATAGGAAAAGAGCCTTTAATCACATTCTTTACCATTTGCAATCATAAAATAGTCTAATATCTTCATTTTTTCAACATACGTAGCTATTACACTCGAAAACTAAAACTTTTGAAATAGGAAAAGAGCCTTTAATCACATTCTTTACCATGTGCAATCACAAAATTGTCTAATATCTTCATTTTTTCAACATACGTAGCTATTACCCTCAAAAACTTAAACTTTTGAAATAGGAAAAGAGCCTTTAATCACATTCTTTACCATGTGCAATCATAAAATAGTCTAATATCTTAATTTTTTCAACATACGTAGCTATTACCCTCGAAAACTAAAACTTTTGAAATAGGAAAAGAGCCTTTAATCACATTCTTTACCATGTGCAATCATAAAATAGTCTAATATCTTCATTTTTTCCACAGACAAAGCTATTACCCTCGAAAACTAAAACTTTTGAAATAGGAAAAGAGCCTTTAATCACATTCTTTACCATTTGCAATCATAAAATAGTCTAATATCTTCATTTTTTCAACATACGTAGCTATTACCCTCGAAAACCAAAACTTTTGAAATTGGAAAAGAGCCTTTAATCACATTCTTTACCATTTGCAATCATAAAATAGTCTAATATCTTCATTTTTTCAACATACGTAGCTATTACCCTCGAAAACCAAAACTTTTGAAATAGGAAAAGAGCCTTTAATCACATTCTTTACCATTTGCAATCATAAAATTGTCTAATATCTTCATTTTTTTAACATACGTAGGTATTACCCTCGAAAACTAAAACTTTTGAAATAGGAAAAGAGCCTTTAATCTTATTCTTTACCATGTGCAATCATAAAATAGTCTAATATCTTCATTTTTTCAACATACGTAGTTATTACCCTCGAAAACTAAAACTTTTGAAATATGAAAAGAGCCTTTAATCACATTCTTTACCATGTGCAATCATAAAATTGTCTAATATCTTCATTTTTTCCACAGACAAAGCTCTTACCTTCAAAACCTAAAACTTTTGAAATAGGAAAAGAGCCTTTAATCAAATTCTTTACCATTTGCAATCATAAAATAGTCTAATATCTTCATTTTTTCAACATACGTAGCTATTACCCTCGAAAACTAAAACTTTTGAAATAGGAAAAGAGCCTTTAATCAAATTCTTTACCATTTGCAATCATAAAATAGTCTAATATCTTCATTTTTTCAACATACGTAGCTATTACCCTCGAAAACTAAAACTTTTGAAATAGGAAAAGAGCCTTTAATCACATTCTTTACCATTTGCAATCATAAAATAGTCTAATATCTTCATTTTTTCAACATACGTAGCTATTACACTCGAAAACTAAAACTTTTGAAATAGGAAAAGAGCCTTTAATCACATTCTTTACCATTTGCAATCATAAAATAGTCTAATATCTTCATTTTTTCAACATACTTAGCTATTACCCTCGAAAACTAAAACTTTTGACGTAGGAAAAAAGCCTTTAATCACGTTCTTTACCATGTGCAATCACAAAATTGTCTAATATCTTCATTTTTTCAACATACGTAGCTATTACCCTCAAAAACTAAAACTTTTGAAATAGGAAAAGAGCCTTTAATCACATTCTTTACCATGTGCAATCATAAAATAGTCTAATATCTTAATTTTTTCAACATACGTAGCTATTACCCTCGAAAACTAAAACTTTTGAAATAGGAAAAGAGCCTTTAATCACATTCTTTACCATGTGCAATCATAAAATAGTCTAATATCTTCATTTTTTCCACAGACAAAGCTATTACCCTCGAAAACTAAAACTTTTGAAATAGGAAAAGAGCCTTTAATCACATTCTTTACCATTTGCAATCATAAAATAGTCTAATATCTTCATGTTTTCAACATACGTAGCTATAACCCTCGAAAATTAAAACTTTTGAAATAGGAAAAGAGCCTTTAATCATATTCTTTACCATTTGCAATCATAAAATAGTCTAATATCTTCATTTTTTCAACATACGTAGCTATTACCCTCGAAAACTAAAACTTTTGAAATAGGAAAAGAGCCTTTAATCTTATTCTTTACCATGTGCAATCATAAAATTGTCTAATATTTTCATTTTTTCAACATACGTAGCTATTACCCTCGAAAACTAAAACTTTTGAAATAGGAAAAGAGCATTTAATCACATTCTTTACCATTTGCAATCATAAAATAGTCTAATAACTTCATTTTTTCAACATACGTAGCTATTACACTCGAAAACTAAAACTTTTGAAATAGGAAAAGAGCCTTTAATCACATTCTTTACCATGTGCAATCATAAAATTGTCTAATATTTTCATTTTTTCAACATACGTAGCTATTACCCTTGAAAACTAAAACTTTTGACATAGGAAAAGAGCCTTTAATCTTATTCTTTACCATTTGCAATCATAAAATTGTCTAATATTTTCATTTTTTCAACATACGTAGCTATTACCCTCGAAAACTAAAACTTTTGAAATAGGAAAAGAGCATTTAATCACATTCTTTACCATTTGCAATCATAAAATAGTCTAATATCTTCATTTTTTCAACATACGTAGCTATTACCCTCGAAAACGAAAACTTTTGAAATAGGAAAAGAGCCTTTAATCACATTCTTTACCATGTGCAATCATAAAATTGACTAATATTTTCATTTGTTCAACATACGTAGCTATTACCCTCGAAAACTAAAACTTTTGAAATAGGAAAAGAGCATTTAATCACATTCTTTACCATTTGCAATCATAAAATAGTCTAATATCTTCATTTTTTCAACATACGTAGCTATTACCCTCGAAAACTAAAACTTTTGAAATAGGAAAAGAGCCTTCAATCACATTCTTTACCATTTGCAATCATAAAATTGTCTAATATCTTCATTTTTTCAACATACGTAGCTATTACCCTTGAAAACTAAAACTTTTGACATAGGAAAAGAGCCTTTAATCACATTCTTTACCATTTGCAATCATAAAATAGTCTAATATCTTCATTTTTTCAACATACGTAGCTATTACCCTCGAAAACTAAAATTTTGACATAGGAAAAGAGCCTTTAATCACATGCTTTACCATGTGCAATCATAAAATTGTCTAATATCTTCATTTTTTCCACAGACAAAGCTATTGCCCTCGAAAACTAAAACTTTTGAAATAGGAAAAGAGCCTTTAATCACATTCTTTACCATGTGCAATCATAAAAAAGTCTAATATATTCATTTTTTCAACATACGTAGCTATTACCCTCGAAAACTAAAACTTTTGACATAGGAAAAGAGCCTTTAATCACATTCTTTACCATTTGCAATCATAAAATAGTCTAATATCTTCATTTTTTCAACATGCGTAGCTATTACCCTCGAAAACTAAAACTTTTGAAATAGAAAAAGAGCCTTTAATCACATTCTTTATCATGTGCAATCATAAAATTGTCTAATATCTTCATTTTTTCTACATACGTAGCTATTACCCTCAAAAACTAAAACTTTTGAAATAGGAAAAGAGCCTTTGATCACATTCTTTACCATGTGCAATCATAAAATTGTCTAATATCTTCATTTTTTCAACATACGTAGCTATTACCCTCGAAAACTAAAACTTTTGAAATAGGAAAAGAGCCTTTAATCACATTCTTTACCATGTGCAATCATAAAATAGTCTAATATCTTCATTTTTTTCACTGACAAAGCTATTACCCTCGAAAACTAAAACTTTTGAAATAGGAAAAGAGCCTTTAATCAAATTCTTTACCATTTGCAATCATAAAATAGTCTAATATCTTCATTTTTTCAACATACGTAGCTATTACCCTCGAAAACTAAAACTTTTGAAATAGGAAAAGAGCCTTTAATCACATTCTTTACCATTTGCAATCATAAAATAGTCTAATATCTTCATTTTTTCAACATACGTAGCTATTACACTCGAAAACTAAAACTTTTGAAATAGGAAAAGAGCCTTTAATCAAATTCTTTACCATTTGCAATCATAAAATAGTCTAATATCTTCATTTTTTCAACATACTTAGCTATTACCCTCGAAAACTAAAACTTTTGACGTAGGAAAAGAGCCTTTAATCACATTCTTTACCATGTGCAATCACAAAATTGTCTAATATCTTCATTTTTTCAACATACGTAGCTATTACCCTCAAAAACTTAAACTTTTGAAATAGGAAAAGAGCCTTTAATCACATTCTTTACCATGTGCAATCATAAAATAGTCTAATATCTTAATTTTTTCAACATACGTAGCTATTACACTCGAAAACTAAAACTTTTGAAATAGGAAAAGAGCCTTTAATCACATTCTTTACCATTTGCAATCATAAAATAGTCTAATATCTTCATTTTTTCAACATACGTAGCTATTACACTCGAAAACTAAAACTTTTGAAATAGGAAAAGAGCCTTTAATCACATTCTTTACCATGTGCAATTACAAAATTGTCTAATATCTTCATTTTTTCAACATACGTAGGTATTACCCTCAAAAACTTAAACTTTTGAAATAGGAAAAGAGCCTTTAATCACATTCTTTACCATGTGCAATCATAAAATAGTCTAATATCTTAATTTTTTCAACATACGTAGCTATTACCCTCGAAAACTAAAACTTTTGAAATAGGAAAAGAGCCTTTAATCACATTCTTTACCATGTGCAATCATAAAATAGTCTAATATCTTCATTTTTTCCACAGACAAAGCTATTACCCTCGAAAACTAAAACTTTTGAAATAGGAAAAGAGCCTTTAATCACATTCTTTACCATTTGCAATCATAAAATAGTCTAATATCTTCATTTTTTCAACATACGTAGCTATTACCCTCGAAAACCAAAACTTTTGAAATAGGAAAAGAGCCTTTAATCACATTCTTTACCATTTGCAATCATAAAATAGTCTAATATCTTCATTTTTTCAACATACGTAGCTATTACCCTCGAAAACCAAAACTTTTGAAATAGGAAAAGAGCCTTTAATCACATTCTTTACCATTTGCAATCATAAAATTGTCTAATATCTTCATTTTTTTAACATACGTAGGTATTACCCTCGAAAACTAAAACTTTTGAAATAGGAAAAGAGCCTTTAATCTTATTCTTTACCATGTGCAATCATAAAATAGTCTAATATCTTCATTTTTTCAACATACGTAGGTATTACCCTCGAAAACTAAAACTTTTGAAATATGAAAAGAGCCTTTAATCACATTCTTTACCATGTGCAATCATAAAATTGTCTAATATCTTCATTTTTTCCACAGACAAAGCTATTACCTTCAAAACCTAAAACTTTTGAAATAGGAAAAGAGCCTTTAATCAAATTCTTTACCATTTGCAACCATAAAATAGTCTAATATCTTCATTTTTTCAACATACGTAGCTATTACCCTCGAAAACTAAAACTTTTGAAATAGGAAAAGAGCCTTTAATCAAATTCTTTACCATTTGCAATCATAAAATAGTCTAATATCTTCATTTTTTCAACATACGTAGCTATTACACTCGAAAACTAAAACTTTTGAAATAGGAAAAGAGCCTTTAATCACATTCTTTACCATTTGCAATCATAAAATAGTCTAATATCTTCATTTTTTCAACATACTTAGCTATTACCCTCGAAAACTAAAACTTTTGGCGTAGGAAAAGAGCCTTTAATCACATTCTTTACCATGTGCAATCACAAAATTGTCTAATATCTTCATTTTTTCAACATACGTAGCTATTACCCTCAAAAACTTAAACTTTTGAAATAGGAAAAGAGCCTTTAATCACATTCTTTACCATGTGCAATCATAAAATAGTCTAATATCTTAATTTTTTCAACATACGTAGCTATTACCCTCGAAAACTAAAACTTTTGAAATAGGAAAAGAGCCTTTAATCACATTCTTTACCATGTGCAATCATAAAATAGTCTAATATCTTCATTTTTTCCACAGACAAAGCTATTACCCTCGAAAACTAAAACTTTTGAAATAGGAAAAGAGCCTTTAATCACATTCTTTACCATTTGCAATCATAAAATAGTCTAATATCTTCATGTTTTCAACATACGTAGCTATAACCCTCGAAAATTAAAACTTTTGAAATAGGAAAAGAGCCTTTAATCATATTCTTTACCATTTGCAATCATAAAATAGTCTAATATCTTCATTTTTTCAACATACGTAGCTATTACCCTCGAAAACTAAAACTTTTGAAATAGGAAAAGAGCCTTTAATCTTATTCTTTACCATGTGCAATCATAAAATTGTCTAATATTTTCATTTTTTCAACATACGTAGCTATTACCCTCGAAAACTAAAACTTTTGAAATAGGAAAAGAGCATTTAATCACATTCTTTACCATTTGCAATCATAAAATAGTCTAATAACTTCATTTTTTCAACATACGTAGCTATTACACTCGAAAACTAAAACTTTTGAAATAGGAAAAGAGCCTTTAATCACATTCTTTACCATGTGCAATCATAAAATTGTCTAATATTTTCATTTTTTCAACATACGTAGCTATTACCCTTGAAAACTAAAACTTTTGACATAGGAAAAGAGCCTTTAATCTTATTCTTTACCATTTGCAATCATAAAATTGTCTAATATTTTCATTTTTTCAACATACGTAGCTATTACCCTCGAAAACTAAAACTTTTGAAATAGGAAAAGAGCATTTAATCACATTCTTTACCATTTGCAATCATAAAATAGTCTAATATCTTCATTTTTTCAACATACGTAGCTATTACCCTCGATAACGAAAACTTTTGAAATAGGAAAAGAGCCTTTAATCACATTCTTTACCATGTGCAATCATAAAATTGACTAATATTTTCATTTGTTCAACATACGTAGCTATTACCCTCGAAAACTAAAACTTTTGAAATAGGAAAAGAGCATTTAATCACATTCTTTACCATTTGCAATCATAAAATAGTCTAATATCTTCATTTTTTCAACATACGTAGCTATTACCCTCGAAAACTAAAACTTTTGAAATAGGAAAAGAGCCTTCAATCACATTCTTTACCATTTGCAATCATAAAATTGTCTAATATCTTCATTTTTTCAACATACGTAGCTATTACCCTTGAAAACTAAAACTTTTGACATAGGAAAAGAGCCTTTAATCACATTCTTTACCATTTGCAATCATAAAATAGTCTAATATCTTCATTTTTTCAACATACGTAGCTATTACCCTCGAAAACTAAAATTTTGACATAGGAAAAGAGCCTTTAATCACATGCTTTACCATGTGCAATCATAAAATTGTCTAATATCTTCATTTTTTCCACAGACAAAGCTATTGCCCTCGAAAACTAAAACTTTTGAAATAGGAAAAGAGCCTTTAATCACATTCTTTACCATGTGCAATCATAAAAAAGTCTAATATATTCATTTTTTCAACATACGTAGCTATTACCCTCGAAAACTAAAACTTTTGACATAGGAAAAGAGCCTTTAATCACATTCTTTACCATTTGCAATCATAAAATAGTCTAATATCTTCATTTTTTCAACATGCGTAGCTATTACCCTCGAAAACTAAAACTTTTGAAATAGAAAAAGAGCCTTTAATCACATTCTTTATCATGTGCAATCATAAAATTGTCTAATATCTTCATTTTTTCAACATACGTAGCTATTACCCTCAAAAACTAAAACTTTTGAAATAGGAAAAGAGCCTTTGATCACATTCTTTACCATGTGCAATCATAAAATTGTCTAATATCTTCATTTTTTCAACATACGTAGCTATTACCCTCGAAAACTAAAACTTTTGACATAGGAAAAGAGCCTTTAATCACATTCTTTACCATTTGCAATCATAAAACAGTCTAATATCTTCATTTTTTCAACATACGTAGCTATTACCCTCAAAAACTAAAACTTTTGAAATAGGAAAAGAGCCTTTAATCACATTCTTTACCATGTGCAATCATAAAATTGTCTAACATCTTCATTTTTTCCACAGACAAAGCTATTACCCTCGAAAACAAAAACTTTTGACCTTTTGACATAGGAAAAGAGCCTTTAATCACATTCTTTACCATTTGCAATCATAAAATAGTCTAATATCTTCATTTTTTCAACATATGTAGCTATTACCCTCAGAAACTAAAACTTTTGAAAATTGGAAAAGAGCCTTTAATCACATTCTTTACCATGTGCAATCATAAAATAGTCTAATATCTTCATTTTTTCAACATACGTAGCTATTACCCTCGAAAACTAAAACTTTTGAAATAGGAAAATAGCCTTTAATCACATTCTTTACCATTTGCAATCATAAAATAGTCTAATATCTTCATATTTTCAACATACGTAGCTATTACCCTCGAAAACTAAAACTTTTGAAATAGGAAAAGAGCCTTTAATCACATTCTTTACCATGTGCAATCATAAAATAGTCTAATATCTTCATTTTTTCAACATACGTAGCTATTACCCTCGAAAACTAAAATTTTTGAAATAGGAAAAGAGCCTTTAAGCACATTCTTTACCATGTACAATCATAAAATTGTCTAATATCTTCATTTTTTCAACATACGTAGCTATTACCCTCGAAAACTAAAACTTTTGAAATAGGAAAAGAGCCTTTAATCACATTCTTTACCATTTGCAATCATAAAATAGTCTAATATCTTGATTTTTTCAACATACGTAGCTATTACCCTCGAAAACTTAAACTTTTGAAATAGGAAAAGAGCCTTTAATCACATTCTTTACCATATGCAATCATAAAATTGTCTAATATCTTCATTTTTTCCACAGACAAAGCTATTACCCTCGAAAACAAAAACTTTTCACATAGGAAAGGAGCCTTTAATCACATTTTTTACCATGTGCAATCATAAAATAGTCTAATATCTTCATTTTTTCCACAGACATAGCTATTATACTCGAAAACTAAAACTTTTGAAATAGGAAAAGAGTCTTTAATCACATTCTTTACCATGTGCAATCATAAAATTGTCTAATATCTTCCTTTTTTCCACAGACAAAGCTATTACCCTCGAAAACTAAAATTTTTGACATAGGAAAAGAGCCTTTAATCACATTATTTACCATTTGCAATCATAAAATAGTCTAATATCTTCATTTTTTCAACATACATAGCTATTACCCTCGAAAACTAAAACTTTTGAAATAGGAAAAGAGCATTTAATCACATTCTTTACCATGTGCAATCATAAAATTGTCTAATATCTTCATTTTTTTAACATACGTAGCTATTACCCTCGAAAACTAAAACTTTTGAAATAGGAAAAGAGCCTTTAATCACATTCTTTACCATTTGCAATCATAAAATAGTCTAATATCTTGATTTTTTCAACATACGTAGCTATTACCCTCGAAAACTTAAACTTTTGAAATAGGAAAAGAGCCTTTAATCACATTCTTTACCATATGCAATCATAAAATTGTCTAATATCTTCATTTTTTCCACAGACAAAGCTATTACCCTCGAAAACTAAAACTTTTGACATAGGAAAGGAGCCTTTAGTCACATTCTTTACCATGTGCAATCATAAAATAGTCTAATATCTTCATTTTTTCCACAGACATAGCTATTATACTCGAGAACTAAAACTTTTGAAATAGGAAAAGAGCCTTTAATCACATTCTTTACCATGTGCAATCTTAAAATTGTCTAATATCTTCCTTTTTTCCACAGACAAAGCTATTAACCTCGAAAACTAAAACTTTGGACATAGGAAAAGAGCCTTTAATCATATTCTTTACCATTTGCAATCATAAAATAGTCTAATATCTTCATTTTTTCAACATACATAGCTATTACCCTCGAAAACTAAAACTTTTGAAATAGGAAAAGAGCATTTAATCACATTCTTTACCATGTGCAATCATAAAATTGTCTAATATCTTCATTTTTTCCACTGACAAAGCTATTACCCTCGAAAACTAAAACTTTTGACATAGGAAAAGAGCCTTTAATCACATTCTTTACCATGTGCAATTATAAAATAGTCTAATATCTTCATTTTTTCAACATACGTAGCTATTACCCTCGAAAACTAAAACTTTTGAAATAGGAAAAGAGCCTTTAATCACATTCTTTACCATTTGCAATCATAAAATAGTCTAATATCTTCATTTTTTCAACATACGTAGCTATTACCCTCGAGTACTAAAACTTTTGAAATAGGAAAAGAGCCTTTAATCACATTCTTTACCATGTGCAATCATAAAATTGTCTAATATCTTCATTTTTTCAACATACGTAGCTATTACCCTCGAAAACTAAAACTTTTGAAATAGGAAAAGAGCCTTAATCACATTCTTTACCATTTGCAATCATAAAATTGTCTAATATCTTCATTTTTTCCACAGACAAAGCTATTACCCTCAAAAACTAAAACTTTTAAAATAGGAAAAGAGCCTTTAATCTTATTCTTTACCATGTGCAATCATAAAATAGTCTAATATCTTCATTTTTTCCAAAGACAAAGCTATTACCCCCGAAAACTAAAACTTTTGACATAGGAAAAGAGCCTTTAATCACATTCTTTACCATTTGCAATCATAAAATAGTCTAATATCTTCATTTTTTCAACATACGTAGCTATTACCCTCGAAAACTAAAACTTTTGAAATAGGAAAAGAGCCTTTAATCACATTCTTTACCATGTGCAATCAAAAAATTGTCTAATATCTTCATTTTTTCAACATACGTAGCTATTACCCTTGAAAACTAAAACTTTTGACATATGAAAAGAGCCTTTAATCACATTCTTTACCATTTGCAATCATAAAATTGTCTAATATCTTCTTTTTTTCCACAAACAAAGCTATTACCCTCGAAAACTAAAACTTTTGAAATAGGGAAAGAGTCTTTAATCACATTCTTTACCATTTGCAATCATAAAATAGTCCAATATCTTAATTTTTCAACATACTTAGCTATTACCCTCGAAAACTAAAACTTTTGAAATAGGAAAAGAGCCTTTAATCACATTCTTTACCATTTGCAATCATAAAATAGTCTAATATCTTCATGTTTTCAACATACGTAGCTATAACCCTCGAAAATTAAAACTTTTGAAATAGGAAAAGAGCCTTTAATCATATTCTTTACCATTTGCAATCATAAAATAGTCTAATATCTTCATTTTTTCAACATACGTAGCTATTACCCTCGAAAACTAAAACTTTTGAAATAGGAAAAGAGCCTTTAATCTTATTCTTTACCATGTGCAATCATAAAATTGTCTAATATTTTCATTTTTTCAACATACGTAGCTATTACCCTCGAAAACTAAAACTTTTGAAATAGGAAAAGAGCATTTAATCACATTCTTTACCATTTGCAATCATAAAATAGTCTAATAACTTCATTTTTTCAACATACGTAGCTATTACACTCGAAAACTAAAACTTTTGAAATAGGAAAAGAGCCTTTAATCACATTCTTTACCATGTGCAATCATAAAATTGTCTAATATTTTCATTTTTTCAACATACGTAGCTATTACCCTTGAAAACTAAAACTTTTGACATAGGAAAAGAGCCTTTAATCTTATTCTTTACCATTTGCAATCATAAAATTGTCTAATATTTTCATTTTTTCAACATACGTAGCTATTACCCTCGAAAACTAAAACTTTTGAAATAGGAAAAGAGCATTTAATCACATTCTTTACCATTTGCAATCATAAAATAGTCTAATATCTTCATTTTTTCAACATACGTAGCTATTACCCTCGATAACGAAAACTTTTGAAATAGGAAAAGAGCCTTTAATCACATTCTTTACCATGTGCAATCATAAAATTGACTAATATTTTCATTTGTTCAACATACGTAGCTATTACCCTCGAAAACTAAAACTTTTGAAATAGGAAAAGAGCATTTAATCACATTCTTTACCATTTGCAATCATAAAATAGTCTAATATCTTCATTTTTTCAACATACGTAGCTATTACCCTCGAAAACTAAAACTTTTGAAATAGGAAAAGAGCCTTCAATCACATTCTTTACCATTTGCAATCATAAAATTGTCTAATATCTTCATTTTTTCAACATACGTAGCTATTACCCTTGAAAACTAAAACTTTTGACATAGGAAAAGAGCCTTTAATCACATTCTTTACCATTTGCAATCATAAAATAGTCTAATATCTTCATTTTTTCAACATACGTAGCTATTACCCTCGAAAACTAAAATTTTGACATAGGAAAAGAGCCTTTAATCACATGCTTTACCATGTGCAATCATAAAATTGTCTAATATCTTCATTTTTTCCACAGACAAAGCTATTGCCCTCGAAAACTAAAACTTTTGAAATAGGAAAAGAGCCTTTAATCACATTCTTTACCATGTGCAATCATAAAAAAGTCTAATATATTCATTTTTTCAACATACGTAGCTATTACCCTCGAAAACTAAAACTTTTGACATAGGAAAAGAGCCTTTAATCACATTCTTTACCATTTGCAATCATAAAATAGTCTAATATCTTCATTTTTTCAACATGCGTAGCTATTACCCTCGAAAACTAAAACTTTTGAAATAGAAAAAGAGCCTTTAATCACATTCTTTATCATGTGCAATCATAAAATTGTCTAATATCTTCATTTTTTCTACATACGTAGCTATTACCCTCAAAAACTAAAACTTTTGAAATAGGAAAAGAGCCTTTGATCACATTCTTTACCATGTGCAATCATAAAATTGTCTAATATCTTCATTTTTTCAACATACGTAGCTATTACCCTCGAAAACTAAAACTTTTGACATAGGAAAAGAGCCTTTAATCACATTCTTTACCATTTGCAATCATAAAACAGTCTAAT
>NW_027066157.1:0-19453 GCF_032884065.1 Artemia franciscana
TCGAAAAGTAAAACGTTTGACATAGGAAAAGAGCCTTTAATCACATTCCTTACCATTTGCAATCATAACATTGTCTAATATCTTCATTTTTTCCACAGACATAGCTATTACCCTCGAAAACTAAAACTTTTGAAATAGGAAAAGAGCCTTTAATCACATTCTTTACCATTTGCAATCATAAAATAGTCTAATATCTTCATTTTTTCCACAGACATAGCTATTACCCTCGAAAACTAAAACTTTTGAAATAGGAAAAGAGCCTTTAATCACATTCTTTACCATTTGCAATCATAAAATAGTCTAATATCTTCATTTTTTCAACATACGTAGCTATTACCCTCGAAAACTAAAACTTTTGAAATAGGAAAAGAGCCTTTAATCACATTCTTTACCATGTGCAATCATAAAATAGTCTAATATCTTCATTTTTTCCGAAGACATAGTTATTACCCTCGAAAACTAAAACTTTTGAAATAGGAAAAGAGCGTTTAATCGCATTGTTTACCATTTGCAATCATAAAATAGTCTAATATCTTCATTTTTTCAACATACGTAGCTATTACCCTCGAAAACTAAAACTTTTGAAATAGGAAAAGAGCCTTTAATCACATTCTTTACCATGTGCAATCATAAAATTGTCTAATATCTTCATTTTTTCAACATACGTAGCTATTACCCTCGAAAACTAAAACTTTTGACATAGTAAAAGAGCCTTTAATCACATTCTTTACCATGTGCAAACATAAAATAGTCTAATATCTTCATTTTTTCCACAGTCATAACTATTACCCTCGAAAACTAAAACTTTTGAAATAGGAAAAAAGCCTTTAATCACATTCTTTACCATTTGCAATCATAAAATAGTCTAATATCTTCATTTTTTCAACATATGTAGCTATTACCCCCGAAAACTAAAACTTTTGACATAGGAAAAGAGCCTATAATCACATTCTTTACCATGTGCAATAATAAAATAGTCTAATATCTTCATTTTTTCAACATACGTAGCTATTACCCTCGAAAACTAAAACTTTTGACATAGGAAAAGAGCTTTTAATCACATTCCTTACCATTTGCAATCATAACATTGTCTAATATCTTCATTTTTTCCACAGACATAGCTATTACCCTCGAAAACTAAAACTTTTGAAATAGGAAAAGAGCCTTTAATCACATTCTTTACCATTTGCAATCATAAAATAGTCTAATATCTTCATTTTTTCAACAGACATAGCTGTTACCCTAAAAAAATAAAACTTTTGAAATAGGAAAAGAGCCTTTAATCACAATCTTTACCATTTGCAATCATAAAATAGTCTAATATCTTCAGTTTTTCCACAGACATAGCTATTACCCTCGAAAACTAAAACTTTTGAAATAGGAAAAGAGCCTTTAATCACATTCTTTGCCATTTGCAATCATAAAATAGTCTAATATCTTCATTTTTTCCACAGACCTAGCTATTACCCTCGAAAACTAAAACTTTTGAAATAGGAAAAGAGCCTTTAATCACATTCTTTGCCATTTGCAATCATAAAATAGTCTAATATCTTCATTTTTTCAACATACGTAGCTATTACCCTCGAAAAGTAAAACTTTTGACATGGGAAAAGAGCCTTTAATCACATTCTTTACCATTTGCAATCAAATAATAGTCTAATATCTTCATTTTTTCAACATACGTAGCTATTACCCTCGAAAACTAAAACTTTTGAAATAGGAAAAGAGCCTTTAATCACATTCTTTACAATTTGCAATCCTAAAATAGTCTAATATCTTCATTTTTTCCACAGACATAGCTATTACCCACGAAAACTAAAACTTTTGAAATAGGAAAAGAGCCTTTAATCACATTCTTTGCCATTTGCAATCATAAAATAGTCTAATATCTTCATTTTTTCAACATACGTAGCTATTACCCTCGAAAACTAAAACTTTTGAAATAGGAAAAGAGCCTTTAATCACATTCTTTACCATGTGCAATCATAAAATAGTCTAATATCTTCATTTTTTCCATAGACATAGTTATTACCCTCGAAAACTAAAACTTTTGAAATAGGAAAAGAGCCTTTAATCACATTCTTTACCATTTGCAATCATAAAATAGTCTAATATTTTCGTTTTTTCAACATACGTAGCTATTACCCTCGAAAACTAAAACTTTTGAAATAGGAAAAGAGCCTTTAATCACATTCTTTACCATGTGCAATCATAAAATTGTCTAATATCTTCATTTTTTCAACATAGGTAGCTATTACCCTCGAAAACTAAAACTTTTGACATAGTAAAAGAGCCTTTAATCACATTCTTTACCATGTGCAATCATAAAATAGTCTAATACCTTCATTTTTTCCACAGACATAACTATTACCCTCGAAAACTAAAACTTTTGAAATAGGAAAAGAGCCTTTAATCACATTCTTTACCATTTGCAATCATAAAATAGTCTAATATCTTCATTTTTTCAACATACGTAGCTATTACCCCCGAAAACTAAAACTTTTGACATAGGAAAGAGCCTTTAATCACATTCTTTACCATGGGCAATAATAAAATAGTCTAATATCTTCATTTTTTCCACAGACATAGCTATTACCCTCGAAAACTAAAACTTTTGAAATAGGAAAAGAGCCTTTAATCACATTCTTTACCATTTGCAATCATAAAATAGTCTAATATCTTCATTTTTTCAACATACGTAGCTATTACCCCCGAAAACTAAAACTTTTGACATAGGAAAGAGCCTTTAATCACATTCTTTACCATGGGCAATAATAAAATAGTCTAATATCTTCATTTTTTCCACAGACATAGCTATTACCCTCGAAAACTAAAACTTTTGAAATAGGAAAAGAGCCTTTAATCACATTCTTTACCATTTGCAATCATAAAATAGTCTAATATCTTCATTTTTCAACATACGTAGCTATTACCCCCGAAAACTAAAACTTTTGAAATAGGAAAAGAGCCTTTAATCATATTCTTTACCATTTGCAATCATAAAATAGTCTAATATCTTCATTTTTTCAACATACGTAGCTATTACCCTCGAAAACTAAAACTTTTGACATAGGAAAAGAGCCTTTTAACTTTTGACATAGGAAAAGAGCCTTTAATCACATTCTTTACCATTTGCAATCATAAAATAGTCTAATATCTTCATTTTTTCAACATACGTAGCTATTACCCTCGAAAACTAAAACTTTTGAGATAGGAAAAGAGCTTTTAATCACATTCCTTACCATTTGCAGTCATAAAATAGTCTAATATCTGCATTTTTTCCACAGACATAGCTATTACCCTCGAAAACTAAAACTTTTGAAATAGGAAAAGAGCCTTTAATCACATTCTTTACCATGTGCAATCATAAAATAGTCTAATATCTTCATTTTTTCCACAGACATAGCTATTACCCTCGAAAACTAAAACTTTTGAAATAGGAAAAGAGCCTTTAATCACATACTTTACCATTTGCAATCATAAAATAGTCTAATATCTTCATTTTTTCAACATACGTAGCTATTACCCTCGAAAAGTAAAACTTTTGACACAGGAAAAGAGCCTTTAATCACATTCTTTACCATTTGCAATCATAAATAGTCTAATATCTTCATTTTTTCAACATACGTAGCTATTACCCTCGAAAACTAAAACTTTTGAAATAGGAAAAGAGCCTTTAATCACATTCTTTATCATTTGCAATCATAAAATAGTCTAATATCTTCATTTTTTCAACATACGTAGCTATTACCCTCGAAAACTAAAACTTTTGAAATAGGAAAAGAGCCTTTAATCACATTCTTTACCATTTGCAATCATAAAATAGTCTAATATCTTCATTTTTTCAACATACGTAGCTATTACCCTAGAAAACTAAAACTTTCGACATAGGAAAAGAGCCTTTAATCACATTCTTTACCATGTGCAATCATAAACTAGTCTAATATCTTCATTTTTTCCACAGACATAGCTATTACCCTCGAAAACTAAAACTTTTGAAAGAGGAAAAGAGCCTTTAATCACATTCTTTACCATTTGCAATCATAAAATAGTCTAATATCTTTATTTTTTCAACATACGTAGCTATTACCCTCGAAAACTAAAACTTTTGACATAGTAAAAGAGCCTTTAATCACATTCTTTACCAGGTGCAATCATAAAATAGTCTAATATCTTCATTTTTTCCACAGACATAACTATTACCCTCGAAAACTAAAACTTTTGAAATAGGAAAAGAGCCTTTAATCACATTCTTTACCATTTGCAATCATAAAATAGTCTAATATCTTCATTTTTTCAACATACGTAGCTATTACCCCCGAAAACTAAAACTTTTGACATAGGAAAAGAGCCTTTAATCACATTCTTTACCATGTGCAATAATAAAATAGTCTAATATCTTCATTTTTTCAACAGACATAGCTATTACCCTCGAAAACTAAAACTTTTGAAATAGGAAAAGAGCCTTTAATCACATTCTTTACCATTTGCAATCATAAAATAGTCTAATATCTTCATTTTTTCAACATACGTAGCTATTACCCTCGAAAACTAAAACTTTTGACATAGGAAAAGAGCCTTTAATCACATTCTTTACCATATGCAATCATAAAATTGTCTAATATCTTCTTTTTTTCAACATAAGTAGCTATTACCCTCGGAAACTAAAACTTTTGAAATAGGAAAAGAGCCTTTAATCACATTCTTTACCATTTGCAATCATAATATAGTCTAATATCTTCATTTTTTCAACATACGTAGCTATTACCCTCGAAAACTAAAACTTTTGAAATAGAAAAAGAGCCTTTAATCACATTCTTTACCATGTGCAATCATAAAATAGTCTAATATCTTCATTTTTTCAACATACGTAGCTATTACCCTCGAAAACTAAAACTTTTGACATAGGAAAAGAGCCTTTAATCACATTCTTTACCATTTGAAATCATAAAATAGTCTAATATCTTCATTTTTTTCCACAGACAAAGCTATTACCCTCAAAAACTAAAACTTTTGAAATAGGAAAAGAGCCTTTAATCACATTCTTTACCATTTGCAATCATAAAATAGTCTAATATCTTCATTTTTTCAACATACGTAGCTATTACCCTCGAAAACTAAAACTTTTGAAATAGGAAAAGAGCCTTTAATCACATTCTTTACCATGTGCAATCATAAAATTGTCTAATATCTTCATTTTTTCAACATACATAGCTCTTACCCTCGAAAACTAAAACTTTTGAAATAGGAAAAGAGCCTTTAATCACATTCTTTACCATTTGCAATAATAAAATAGTCTAATATCTTCATTTTTTCAGCATACGTAGCTATTACCCTCTAAAACTAAAACTTTTGACATAGGAAAAGAGCCTTTAATCACATTCTTTACCATTTGCAATAATAAAATAGTCTAATATCTTCATTTTTTCGACATACGTAGCTATTACCCTCAAAAACTAAAACTTTTGAAATAGGAAAAGAGCTTTTAATCACATTCTTTACCATTTGCAATCATAAAATAGTCTAATATCTTCATTTTTTCAACATACGTAGCTATTACCCTCGAAAACTAAAACTTTTGAAATAGGAAAAGAGCCTTTAATCACATTCTTTACTATGAGCAATCATAAAATTGTCTAATATCTTCATTTTTTGAACATACTTAGCTCTTACCCTCGAAAACTAAAACTTTTGAAATAGGAAAAGAGCCTTTAATGACATTCTTTACCATGTGCAATCATAAAATTGTCTAATATCTTCATTTTTTCAACATACGTAGCTCTTACCCTCGAAAACTAAAACTTTTGAAATAGGAAAAGAGCCTTTAATCACATTCTTTACCATTTGCAATCATAAAATAGTCTAATATCTTCATTTTTTCAACATACGTAGCTATTACCCTCGAAAACTAAAACTTTTGACATAGGAAAGAACCTTTAATCACATTCTTTACCATTTGCAATCATAAAATAGTCTAATATCTTCATTTTTTCAACATACGTAGCTATTACCCTCGAAAACTAAAACTTTTGACATAGGAAAAGAGCCTTTAATCACATTCTTTACCATTTGCAATTATAAGATAGTCTAATATCTTTATTTTTTCAACATACGTAGCTTTTATGATTGCAAATGGTAAAGAATGTGATTAAAAGCTCTTTTCCTATTTCAAAAGTTTTAGTTTTGGAGGGTAATAGTCTAATATCTTCATTTTTCAACATACGTAGCTATTACCCTCGAAAACTAAAACTTTTGACATAGGAAAAGAGCCTTTAATCACATTCTTTACCATTTGCAATCATAAAATAGTCTAATATCTTCATTTTTTCAACAAACGTAGCTATTACCCTCGAAAACTAAAACTTTTGACATAGGAAAAGAGCTTTTAATCACATTCTTTACCATGTGCAATCATAAAATTGTCTAATATCTTCATTTTTTCAACATACGTAGCTTTTATGATTGCAAATGGTAAAGAATGTGATTAAAAGCTCTTTTCCTATTTCAAAAGTTTTAGTTTTCGAGGGTAAGAGCTACGTATGTTGAAAAAAAGAAGATATTAGACTATTTTATGATTGCAAATGGTAAAGAATGTGATTAAAGGCTCTTTTCCTATTTCAAAAGTTTTAGTTTTCGAGGGTAATAGCTACTTATGTTGAAAAAATGAAGATATTAGACTATTTAATGATTGCAAATGGTAAAGAATGTGATTAAAGGCTCTTTTCCTATGTCAAAAGTTTTAGTTTTCGAGGGTAATAGCTATGTATGTTGAAAAAATGAAGATATTAGACTATTTTATGATTGCAAATGGTAAAGAATGTGATTAAAAGCCCTTTTCCTATTTCAAAAGTTTTAGTTTTCGAGGTTAATAGCTTTGTCTGTGGAAAAAATGAAGATATTAGACTATTTTATGATTGCAAATGGTAAAGAATGGGATTAAAGGCTCTTTTCCTATTTCAAAAGTTTTAGTTTTTGAGGGTAATAGCTACGTATGTTGAAAAAATGAAGATATTAGACAATTTTATGATTTCACATGATAAAGAATGTGATTAAAGGCTCTTTTCCTATGTCAAAAGTTTTAGTTTTCGAGGGTAATAGTTACGTTTGTTGAAAAAATGAAGATATTAGACTATTTTATGGTTGCAAATGGTAAAGATTGTGATTAAAGGCTCTTTTCCTATGTCAAAAGTTTTAGTTTTCGAGGGTAATAGCTACGTATGTTGAAAAATGAAGATATTAGACTATTTGATGATTGCAAATGGTAAAGAATGTGATTAAAGGCTCTTTTCCTATGTCAAAAGTTTTAGTTTTCGAGGATAATAGCTACGTATGTTGAAAAAATGAAGATATTAGACTATTTTATGATTGCAAATGGTAAAGAATGTGATTAAAGGCTCTTTTCCTATTTCAAAAGTTTTAGTTTTCGAGGGTAAGAGCTACGTATGTTGAAAAAATGAAGATATTAGACAATTTTATGATTGCACATGGAAAAGAATGTGATTAAAGGCTCTTTTCCTATTTCAAAAAATTTAGTTTTCGAGGGTAAGAACTACGCATGTTGAAAAAATTAAGATATTAAACAATTTTGTGATTGCACATGGTAAAGAATGTGATTAAAGGCTCTTTTCCTATTTCAAAAGTTTTAGTTTTCGAGGGTAATAGCTACGTATGTTGAAAAAATGAAGATATTAGACTATTTTATGATTGCAAATGGTAAAGAATGTGATTAAAGGCTCTTTTCCTATTTCAAAAGTTTTAGTCTTCGAGGGTAATAGCTTTGTCTGTGGAAAAAATGAAGATATTAGACAATTTTATGATTGCACATGGTAAAGAATGTGATTAAAGGCTCTTTTCCTATTTCAAAAGTTTTAGTTTTCGAGGATAATAGCTACGTATGTTGAAAAAATGAAGATATTAGACTATTTTATGATTGCAAATGGTAAAGAATGTGATTAAAGGCTCTTTTCCTATGTCAAAAGTTTTAGTTTTCGAGGGTAATAGCTACGTATGTTGAAAAAATGAAGATATTAGACAGTTTTATGATTGCACATGGTAAAGAATGTGATTAAAGGTTCTTTTCCTATTTCAAAAGTTTTAGTTTTAGAGGGTAATACTACGTATGTTGAAAAAATGAAGATATTAGACAATTTTATGATTGCACATGGTATAAGAATGTGATTAAAGGCTCTTTTCCTATGTCAAAAGTTTTAGTTTTCGAGGGTAATAGCTACGTTTGTTGAAAAAATGAAGATATTAGACTATTTTATGATTGCAAATGGTAAAGATTGTGATTAAAGGCTCTTTTCCTATGTCAAAAGTTTTAGTTTTCGAGGGTAATAGCTACGTATGTTGAAAAATGAAGATATTAGACTATTTGATGATTGCAAATGGTAAAGAATGTGATTAAAGGCCTTTTTCCTATGTCAAAAGTTTTAGTTTTCGAGGATAATAGCTACGTATGTTGAAAAAATGAAGATATTACACTATTTTATGATTGCAAATGGTAAAGAATGTGATTAAAGGCTCTTTTCCTATTTCAAAAGGTTTAGTTTTCGAGGTTAATAGCTACGTATGTTGAAAAAATGAAGATATTAGACTATTTTATGATTGCAAATGGTAAAGAATGTGATTAAAGGCTCTTTTCCTATGTCAAAAGTTTTAGTTTTCGAGGCTAATAGCTACGCATGTTGAAAAAATGAAGATATTAGACTATTTTATGATTGCAAATGGTAAAAAATGTGATTAAAGGCTCTTTTCCTATTTCAAAAGTTTTAGTTTTCGAGGGTAAGAGCTACGTATGTTAAAAAAATGAAGATATTAGACAATTTTATGATTGCACATGGAAAAGAATGTGATTAAAGGCTCTTTTCCTATTTCAAAAGTTTTAGTTTTCGAGGGTAAGAGCTACGCATGTTGAAAAAATTAAGATATTAAACAATTTTGTGATTGCACATGGTAAAGAATGTGATTAAAGGCTCTTTTCCTATTTCAAAAGTTTTAGTTTTCGAGGGTAATAGCTACGTATGTTGAAAAAATGAAGATATTAGACTATTTTATGATTGCAAATGGTAAAGAATGTGATTAAAGGCTCTTTTCC
This sequence comes from Artemia franciscana, assembly GCF_032884065.1. Taxonomy (NCBI): domain Eukaryota; kingdom Metazoa; phylum Arthropoda; class Branchiopoda; order Anostraca; family Artemiidae; genus Artemia; species Artemia franciscana. The sequence continues at coordinate 9,098 of NW_027066157.1, forward strand.
TATTTCAAAAGTTTTAGTTTTCGAGGGTAATAGCTTTGTCTGTGGAAAAAATGAAGATATTAGACAATTTTATGATTGCACATGGTAAAGAGTGTGATTAAAGGCTCTTTTCCTATTTCAAAAGTTTTAGTTTTCGAGGGTAATAGCTACGTATGTTGAAAAATGAAGATATTAGACTATTTTATGATTGCAAATGGTAAAGAATGTGATTAAAGGCTCTTCTCCTATGTCAAAAGTTTTAGTTTTCGAGGGTAATAGCTGAGTATGTTGAAAAAATGAAGATATTAGACAATTTTATGATTGCACATGGTAAAGAATGTGATTAAAGGCTCTTTTCCTATTTCAAAAGTTTTAGTTTTAGAGGGTAATACTACGTATGTTGAAAAAATGAAGATATTAGACTATTTTATGATTGCAAATGGTAAAGAATGTGATTAAAGGCTCTTTTCCTATTTCAAAAGTTTTAGTTTTCGAGGGTAATAGCTACGTATGTTGAAAAAATGAAGATATTAGACTATTTTATGATTGCAAATGGTAAATAATGTGATTAAAGGCTCTTTTCCTATTTCAAAAGTTTTAGTTTTCGAGGGTAAGAGCTACGTATGTTGAAAAAATGAAGATATTAGACTATTTTATGATTGCAAATGGTAAAGAATGTGATTAAAGGCTCTTTTCCTATTTCAAAAGTTTTAGTTTTCGAGGGTAATAGCTATGTATGTTGAAAAAATGAAGATATTAGACTATTTTATGATTGCACATGGTAAAGAATGTGATTAAAGGCTCTTATCCTATGTCAAAAGTTTTAGTTTTCGAGGTTAATAGCTTTGTCTGTGGAAAAAATGAAGATATTAGACAATTTTATGATTGCACATGGTAAAGAATGTGATTAAAGGCTCTTTTCCTATTTCAAAAGTTTTAGTTTTTGAGGGTAATGGCTACGTATGTTGAAAAAATGAAGATATTAGACTATTTTATGATTGCAAATGGTAAAGAATGTGATTAAAGGCTCTTTTCCTATGTCAAAAGTTTTAGTTTTCGAGGGTAATAGCTACGTATGTTGAAAAAATGAAGATATTAGACTATTTTATGATTGCAAATGGTAAAGAATGTGATTAAAGGCTCTTTTCCTATTTCAAAAGTTTTAGTTTTCGAGGGTAATAGCTACGTATGTTGAAAAAATGAAGATATTAGACTATTTTATGATTGCAAATGGTAAAGAATGTGATTAAAGGCTCTTTTCCTATGTCAAAAGTTTTAGCTTTCGAGGGTAATAGCTACGTATGTTGAAAAAATGAAGATATTAGACAATTTTATGATTGCACATGGTAAAGAATGTGATTAAAGGTTCTTTTCCTATTTCAAAAGTTTTAGTTTTAGAGGGTAATACTACGTATGTTGAAAAAATGAAGATATTAGACAATTTTATGATTGCACAAGGTAAAGAATGTGATTAAAGGCTCTTTTCCTATTTCAAAAGATATTAGACTATTTTATGATTGCGAATGGTAAAGAATGTGATTAAAGGCTCTTTTCCTATTTCAAAAGTTTTAGTTTTCGAGGGTAATAGCTACGTATGTTGAAAAAATGAAGATATTAGACTATTTTATGATTGCAAATGGTAAATAATGTGATTAAAGGCTCGTTTCCTATTTCAAAAGTTTTAGTTTTCGAGGGTAAGAGCTACGTATGTTATAAAAATGAAGATATTAGACTATTTTATGATTGCAAATGGTAAAGAATGTGATTAAAGGCTCTTTTCCTATTTCAAAAGTTTTAGTTTTCGAGGGTAATAGCTATGTATGTTGAAAAAATGAAGATATTAGACTATTTTATGATTGCAAATGGTAAAGAATGTGATTAAAGGCTCTTTTCTTATGTCAAAAGTTTTAGTTTTCGAGGGTAATAGCTGCTTATGTTGAAAAAATGAAGATATTAGACTATTTTATGATTGCACATGGTAAAGAATGTGATTAAAGGCTCTTATCCTATGTCAAAAGTTTTAGTTTTCGAGGTTAATAGCTTTGTCTGTGGAAAAAATGAAGATATTAGACAATTTTATGATTGCACATGGTAAAGAATGTGATTAAAGGCTCTTTTCCTATTTCAAAAGTTTTAGTTTTTGAGGGTAATGGCTACGTATGTTGAAAAAATGAAGATATTAGACTATTTTATGATTGCAAATGGTAAAGAATGTGATTAAAGGCTCTTTTCCTATGTCAAAAGTTTTAGTTTTCGAGGGTAATAGCTACGTATGTTGAAAAAATGAAGATATTAGACTGTTTTATGATTGCAAATGGTAAAGGTAAAGGTAAAGGATACGGCATTAGACTTTACAGTCCCTACCGGCGGTGCTGATCTCCGTGTGATTAAAGGCTCTTTTCCTATTTCAAAAGTTTTAGTTTTCGAGGGTAATAGCTACGTATGTTGAAAAAATGAAGATATTAGACTATTTTATGATTGCAAATGGTAAAGAATGTGATTAAAGGCTCTTTTCCTATGTCAAAAGTTTTAGTTTTCGAGGGTAATAGCTACGTATGTTGAAAAAATGAAGATATTAGACAATTTTATGATTGCACATGGTAAAGAATGTGATTAAAGGTTCTTTTCCTATTTCAAAAGTTTTAGTTTTAGAGGGTAATACTACGTATGTTGAAAAAATGAAGATATTAGACAATTTTATGATTGCACATGGTAAAGAATGTGATTAAAGGCTCTTTTCCTATTTCAAAAGTTTTAGTTTTCGAGGGTAATAGCTACGTATGTTGAAAAAATGAAGATATTAGACTATTTTATGATTGCAAATGGTAAAGAATGTGATTAAAGGCTCTTTTCCTATGTCAAAAGTTTTAGCTTTCGAGGATAATAGCTACGTATGTTGAAAAAATGAAGATATTAGACAATTTTATGATTGCACATGGTAAAGAATGTGATTAAAGGTTCTTTTCCTATTTCAAAAGTTTTAGTTTTAGAGGGTAATACTACGTATGTTGAAAAAATGAAGATATTAGACAATTTTATGATTGCATATGGTAAAGAATGTGATTAAAGGCTCTTTTCCTATTTCAAAAGATATTAGACTATTTTATGATTGCAAATGGTAAAGAATGTGATTAAAGGCTCTTTTCCTATTTCAAAAGTTTTAGTTTTCGAGGGTAATAGCTACGTATGTTGAAAAAATGAAGATATTAGACTATTTTATGATTGCAAATGGTAAATAATGTGATTAAAGGCTCTTTTCCTATTTCAAAAGTTTTAGTTTTCGAGGGTAAGAGCTACGTATGTTGAAAAAATGAAGATATTAGACTATTTTATGATTGCAAATGGTAAAGAATGTGATTAAAGGCTCTTTTCCTATTTCAAAAGTTTTAGTTTTCGAGGGTAATAGCTATGTATGTTGAAAAAATGAAGATATTAGACTATTTTATGATTGCAAATGGTAAAGAATGTGATTAAAGGCTCTTTTCTTATGTCAAAAGTTTTAGTTTTCGAGGGTAATAGCTGCTTATGTTGAAAAAATGAAGATATTAGACTATTTTATGATTGCACATGGTAAAGAATGTGATTAAAGGCTCTTATCCTATGTCAAAAGTTTTAGTTTTCGAGGTCAATAGCTTTGTCTGTGGAAAAAATGAAGATATTAGACAATTTTATGATTGCACATGGTAAAGAATGTGATTAAAGGCTCTTTTCCTATTTCAAAAGTTTTAGTTTTTGAGGGTAATGGCTACGTATGTTGAAAAAATGAAGATATTAGACTATTTTATGATTGCAAATGGTAAAGAATGTGATTAAAGGCTCTTTTCCTATGTCAAAAGTTTTAGTTTTCGAGGGTAATAGCTACGTATGTTGAAAAAATGAAGATATTAGACTATTTTATGATTGCAAATGGTAAAGAATGTGATTAAAGGCTCTTTTCCTATTTCAAAAGTTTTAGTTTTCGAGGGTAATAGCTACGTATGTTGAAAAAATGAAGATATTAGACTATTTTATGATTGCAAATGGTAAAGAATGTGATTAAAGGTTCTTTTCCTATTTCAAAAGTTTTAGTTTTAGAGGGTAATACTACGTATGTTGAAAAAATGAAGATATTAGACAATTTTATGATTGCACATGGTAAAGAATGTGATTAAAGGCTCTTTTCCTATTTCAAAAGTTTTAGTTTTCGAGGGTAATAGCTACGTATGTTGAAAAAATGAAGATATTAGACTATTTTATGATTGCAAATGGTAAAGAATGTGATTAAAGGCTCTTTTCCTATTTCAAAAGTTTTAGTTTTCGAGGGTAATAGCTACGTATGTTGAAAAAATGAAGATATTAGACTATTTTATGATTGCAAATGGTAAATAATGTGATTAAAGGCTCTTTTCCTATTTCAAAAGTTTTAGTTTTCGAGGGTAAGAGCTACCTATGTTGAAAAAATGAAGATATTAGACTATTTTATGATTGCAAATGGTAAAGAATGTGATTAAAGGCTCTTTTCCTATTTCAAAAGTTTTAGTTTTCGAGGGTAATAGCTATGTATGTTGAAAAAATGAAGATATTAGACTATTTTATGATTGCAAATGGTAAAGAATGTGATTAAAGGCTCTTTTCCTATTTCAAAAGTTTTAGTTTTCGAGGGTAATAGCTACGTATGTTGAAAAAATGAAGATATTAGACTATTTTATGATTGCAAATGGTAAATAATGTGATTAAAGGCTCTTTTCCTATTTCAAAAGTTTTAGTTTTCGAGGGTAAGAGCTACCTATGTTGAAAAAATGAAGATATTAGACTATTTTATGATTGCAAATGGTAAAGAATGTGATTAAAGGCTCTTTTCCTATTTCAAAAGTTTTAGTTTTCGAGGGTAATAGCTATGTATGTTGAAAAAATGAAGATATTAGACTATTTTATGATTGCAAATGGTAAAGAATGTGATTAAAGGCTCTTTTCTTATGTCAAAAGTTTTAGTTTTCGAGGGTAATAGCTACTTATGTTGAAAAAATGAAGATATTAGACTATTTTATGATTGCACATGGTAAAGAATGTGATTAAAGGCTCTTATCCTATGTCAAAAGTTTTAGTTTTCGAGGTTAACAGCTTTGTCTGTGGAAAAAATGAAGATATTAGACAATTTTATGATTGCACATGGTAAAGAATGTGATTAAAGGCTCTTTTCCTATTTCAAAAGTTTTAGTTTTTGAGGGTAATGGCTACGTATGTTGAAAAAATGAAGATATTAGACTATTTTATGATTGCAAATGGTAAAGAATGTGATTAAAGGCTCTTTTCCTATGTCAAAAGTTTTAGTTTTCGAGGGTAATAGCTACGTATGTTGAAAAAATGAAGATTTTAGACTATTTTATGATTGCAAATGGTAAAGAATGTGATTAAAGGCTCTTTTCCTATGTCAAAAGTTTTAGTTTTCGAGGGTAATAGCTACGTATGTTGAAAAAATGAAGATATTATACAATTTTATGATAGCACATGGTAAAGAATGTGATTAAAGGCTCTTTTCCTATTTCAAAAGTTTTAGTTTTCGAGGGTAATAGCTACGTATGTTGAAAAAATGAAGATATTAGAAAATTTTATGGTTGCAAATGGTAAAGAATGTGATTAAAGGCTCTTTTCCTATTTCAAAAGTTTTAGCTTTCGAGGGTAATAGCTATGTTTGAGGAAAAAATGAAGATATTAGACTATTTTATGATTGCACATGCTAAAGAATGTGATTAAAGGCTCTTTTCCTATGTCAAAAGTTTTAGTTTTCGATGGTAATAGCTACGTATGTTGAAAAAATGAAGATATTAGACTATTTTATGATTGCAAATGGTAAATAATGTGATTAAAGGCTCTTTTCCTATGTCAAAAGTTTTAGTTTTCGAGGGTAATAGCTACGTATGTTGAAAAAATGAAGATATTAGACAATTTTATGATTGCACATGGTAAAGAATGTGATTAAAGGCTCTTTTCCTATTTCAAAAGTTTTAGTTTTCGAGGGTAATAGCCAAGTATGTTGAAAAAATGAAGATATTAGACAATTTTATGATTGCAAATGGTAAAGAATGTGATTAAAGGCTCTTTTCCTATTTCAAAAGTTTTAGTTTTCGAGGGTAATAGCTACGTATGTTGAAAAAATGAAGATATTAGACTATTTTATGATTGCACATGGTAAAGAATGTGATTAAAGGCTCTTTTCCTGTTTCAAAAGTTTTAGTTTTCAAGGGTAATAGCTACGTATGTTGAAAAAATGAAGATATTAGACTATTTTATGATTGCAAATGGTAAAGAATGTGATTAAAGGCTCTTTTCCTATTTCAAAAGTTTTAGTTTTCGAGGGTAATAGCTTTGTCTGTGGAAAAAATGAAGATATTAGACAATTTTATGATTGCACATGGTAAAGAATGTGATTAAAGGCTCTTTTCCTATTTCAAAAGTTTCAGTTTTCGAGGGTAATAGCTACGTATGTTGAAAAAATGAAGATATTTGACTATTTTATGATTGCAAATGGTAAAGAATGTGATTAAAGGCTCTTTTCCTATGTCAAAAGTTTTAGTTTTCGAGGGTAATAGCTACGTATGTTGAAAAAATGAAGATATTAGACAATTTTATGATTGCACATGGTAAAGAATGTGATTAAAGGTTCTTTTCCTATTTCAAAAGTTTTAGTTTTAGAGGGTAATACTACGTATGTTGAAAAAATGAAGATATTAGACAATTTTATGATTGCACATGGTATAAGAATGTGATTAAAGGCTCTTTTCCTATGTCAAAAGTTTTAGTTTTCGAGGGTAATAGCTACGTTTGTTGAAAAAATGAAGATATTAGACTATTTGATGATTGCAAATGGTAAAGAATGTGATTAAAGGCTCTTTTCCTATGTCAAAAGTTTTAGTTTTCGAGGATAATAGCTACGTATGTTGAAAAAATGAAGATATTAGACTATTTTATGATTGCAAATGGTAAAGAATGTGATTAAAGGCTCTTTTCCTATGTCAAAAGTTTTAGTTTTCGAGGGTAATAGCTACGTATGTTGAAAAATGAAGATATTAGACTATTTGATGATTGCAAATGGTAAAGAATGTGACTAAAGGCTCTTTTCCTATGTCAAAAGTTTTAGTTTTCGAGGATAATAGCTACGTAAGTTGAAAAAATGAAGATATTAGACTATTTTATGATTGCAAATGGTAAAGAATGTGATTCAAGGCTCTTTTCCTATTTCAAAAGGTTTAGTTTTCGAGGGTAATAGCTACGTATGTTGAAAAAATGAAGATATTAGACTATTTTATGATTGCAAATGGTAAAGAATGTGATTAAAGGCTCTTTTCCTATGTCAAAAGTTTTAGTTTTCGAGGCTAATAGCTACGCATGTTGATAAAATGAAGATATTAGACTATTTTATGATTGCAAATGGTAAAAAATGTGATTAAAGGCTCTTTTCCTATTTCAAAAGTTTTAGTTTTCGAGGGTAAGAGCTACGTATGTTGAAAAAATGAAGATATTAGACAATTTTATGATTGCACATGGAAAAGAATGTGATTAAAGGCTCTTTTCCTATTTCAAAAGTTTTAGTTTTCGAGGGTAAGAGCTACGCATGTTGAAAAAAATTAAGATATTAAACAATTTTGTGATTGCACATGGTAAAGAATGTGATTAAAGGCTCTTTTCCTATTTCAAAAGTTTTAGTTTTCGAGGGTAATAGCTACGTATGTTGAAAAAATGAAGATATTAGACTATTTTATGATTGCAAATGGTAAAGAATGTGATTAAAGGCTCTTTTCCTATGTCAAAAGTTTTAGTTTTCGAGGGTAATAGCTACGTATGTTGAAAAAATGAAGATATTAGACTATTTTATGATTGCACATGGTAAAGAATGTGATTAAAGGCTCTTTTCCTATGTCAAAAGTTTTAGTTTTCGAGGGTAATAGCTACGTATGTTGAAAAAATGAAGATATTAGACTATTTTATGATTGCAAATGGTAAAGAATGTGATTAAAGGCTCTTTTCCTATGTCAAAAGTTTTAGTTTTCGAGGGTAATAGCTACGTATGTTGAAAAAATGAAGATATTAAACAATTTTATGATTGCACATGGTAAAGAATGTGATTAAAGGCTCTTTTCCTATTTCAAAAGTTTTAGTTTTCGAGGGTAATAGCTACGTATGTTGAAAAAATGAAGATATTAGACTATTTTATGATTGCAAATGGTAAATAATGTGATTAAAGGCTCTTTTCCTATTTCAAAAGTTTTAGTTTTCGAGGGTAAGAGCTACGTATGTTGAAAAAATGAAGATATTAGACTATTTTATGATTGCAAATGGTAAAGAATGTGATTAAAGGCTCTTTTCCTATTTCAAAAGTTTTAGTTTTCGAGGGTAATAGCTATGTATGTTGAAAAAATGAAGATATTAGACTATTTTATGATTGCAAATGGTAAAGAATGTGATTAAAGGCTCTTTTCCTATATCAAAAGTTTTAGTTTTCGAGGGTAATAGCTACGTATGTTGAAAAAATGAAGATATTAAACAATTTTATGATTGCACATGGTAAAGAATGTGATTAAAGGCTCTTTTCCTATTTCAAAAGTTTTAGTTTTCGAGGGTAATAGCTATGTATGTTGAAAAAATGAAGATATTAGACTATTTTATGATTGCACATGGTAAAGAATGTGATTAAAGGCTCTTTTCCTATGTCAAAAGTTTTAGTTTTCGAGGGTAATAGCTACGTATGTTGAAAAAATGAAGATATTAGACTATTTTATGATTGCAAATGGTAAATAATGTGATTAAAGGCTCTTTTCCTATTTCAAAAGTTTTAGTTTTCGAGGGTAAGAGCTACGTATGTTGAAAAAATGAAGATATTAGACTATTTTATGATTGCAAATGGTAAAGAATGTGATTAAAGGCTCTTTTCCTATTTCAAAAGTTTTAGTTTTCGAGGGTAATAGCTATGTATGTTGAAAAAATGAAGATATTAGACTATGTTATGATTGCAAATGGTAAAGAATGTGATTAAAGGCTCTTTTCTTATGTCAAAAGTTTTAGTTTTCAAGGGTAATAGCTACTTATGTTGAAAAAATGAAGATATTAGACTATTTTATGATTGCACATGGTAAAGAATGTGATTAAAGGCTCTTATCCTATGTCAAAAGTTTTAGTTTTCGAGGTTAATAGCTTTGTCTGTGGAAAAAATGAAGATATTAGACAATTTTATGATTGCACATGGTAAAGAATGTGATTAAAGGCTCTTTTCCTATTTCAAAAGTTTTAGTTTTTGAGGGTAATGGCTACGTATGTTGAAAAAATGAAGATATTAGACTATTTTATGATTGCAAATGGTAAAGAATGTGATTAAAGGCTCTTTTCCTATGTCAAAAGTTTTAGTTTTCGAGGGTAATAGCTACGTATGTTGAAAAAATGAAGATATTAGACTATTTTATGATTGCAAATGGTAAAGAATGTGATTAAAGGCTCTTTTCCTATGTCAAAAGTTTTAGTTTTCGAGGGTAATAGCTACGTATGTTGAAAAAATGAAGATATTAGACAATTTTATGATAGCACATGGTAAAGAATGTGATTAAAGGCTCTTTTCCTATTTCAAAAGTTTTAGTTTTCGAGGGTAATAGCTACGTATGTTGAAAAAATGAAGATATTAGACAATTTTATGGTTGCAAATGGTAAAGAATGTGATTAAAGGCTCTTTTCCTATTTCAAAAGTTTTAGCTTTCGAGGGTAATAGCTATGTCTGTGGAAAAAATGAAGATATTAGACTATTTTATGATTGCAAATGGTAAAGATTGGGATTAAAGGCTCTTTTTCTATTTCAAAAGTTTTAGTTGTCGAGGGTAATAGCTAAGTATGTTGAAAAATGAAGATATTAGACTTTTTTATGATTGCAAATGTTAAAGAATGTGATTAGTGGCTCTTTTCCTATTTCAAAAGTTTTAGTTTTCTAGGGTAATAGCTACGTATGTTGAAAAAATGAAGATATTGGACTATTTTATGATTGCAAATGGTAAAGAATGTTATTAAAGGCTCTTTTCCTATTTCAAAAGTTTTAGTTTTCGAGGGTAATAGCTACGTATGTTGAAAAAATGAAGATATTAGACTATTTTATGATTGCAAATGGTAAAGAATGTGATTAAAGGCTCTTTTCCTATGTCAAAAGTTTTAGTTTTCGAGGGTAATAGCTATGTATGTTGAAAAAAAGAAGATATTAGACTATTTTATGATTGCACATGGTAAAGAATGTGATTAAAGGCTCTTTTCCTATGTCAAAAGTTTTAGTTTTCGAGGGTAATAGCTACGTATGTTGAAAAAATGAAGATATTAGACTATTTTATGATTGCAAATGGTAAAGAATGTGATTAAAGGCTCTTTTCC
>NW_027066158.1:0-19149 GCF_032884065.1 Artemia franciscana
GAAAAGAGCCTTTAATCACATTCTTTACCATTTGCAATCATAAAATAGTCTAATATCTTCATTTTTTCAACATACGTAGCTATTACCTCGAAAACTAAAACTTTTGAAATAGGAAAAGAGCCTTTAATCACATTCTTTACCATGTGCAATCATAAAATAGTCTAATATCTTCATTTTTTCAACATACATAGCTATTACCCTCGAAAACTAAAACTTTTGAAATAGGAAAAGAGCCTTTAATCACATTCTTTGCCATTTGCAATCATAAAATAGTCTAATATCTTCATTTTTTCCACAGACATAGCTATTACCCTCGAAAACTAAAACTTTTGAAATAGGAAAAGAGCCTTTAATCACATTCTTTACCATTTGCAATCATAAAATTGTCTAATATCTTCATTTTTTCAACATAAGTAGCTATTACCCTCGAAAACTAAAACTTTTGAAATAGGAAAGAGCCTTTAATCACATTCTTTGCCATTTGCAATCATAAAATAGTCTAATATCTTCATTTTTTCAACATACGTAGCTATTACCCTCGAAAACTAAAACTTTTGAAATAGGAAAAGAGCCTTTAATCACATTCTTTACCATTGCAATCATAAAATAGTCTAATATCTTCATTTTTTCAACATACGTAGCTATTACCCCCGAAAACTAAAACTTTTGAAATAGGAAAAGAGCCTTTAATCACATTCTTTACCATTTGCAATCATAAAATAGTCTAATATCTTCATTTTTTCAACATACGTAGCTATTACCCTCGAAAACTAAAACTTTTGACATAGGAAAAGAGCCTTTAATCACATTCTTTACCATTTGCAATTATAAAATAGTCTAATATCTTCATTTTTTCAACATAGTAGCTATTACCCTCGAAAACTAAACTTTTGAAATAGGAAAAGAGCCTTTAATCACATTCTTTACCATTTGCAATCATAAAATAGTCTAATATCTTCATTTTTTCAACATACGTAGCTATTACCCTCGAAAACTAAAACTTTTGACATAGGAAAGAGCCTTTAATCACATTCTTTACCATTTGCAATCATAAAATAGTCTAATATCTTCATTTTTTCACATACGTAGCTATTACCCTCGAAAACTAAAACTTTTGACATAGGAAGAGAGCCTTTAATCACATTCTTTACCATGTGCAATCATAAAATAGTCTAATATCTTCATTTTTTCCACAGACATAGCTATTACCCTCGAAAACTAAAACTTTTGAAATAGGAAAAGAGCCTTTAATCACATTCTTTGCCATTTGCAATCATAAAATAGTCTAATATCTTCATTTTTTCAACATACGTAGCTATTACCCTCGAAAACTAAAACTTTTGAAATAGGAAAAGAGCCTTTAATCACATTCTTTACCATTTGCAATCATAAAATAGTCTAATATCTTCATTTTTTCAACATACTTAGCTATTACCCTCGAAAACTAAAACTTTTGAAATAGGAAAAGAGCCTTTAATCACATTCTTTACCATTTGCAATCATAAAATAGTCTAATATCTTCATTTTTTCAACATACGTAGCTATTACCCCTCGAAAACTAAAACTTTTGAAATAGGAAAAGAGCCTTTAATCACATTCTTTACCATTTGCAATCATAAAATAGTCTAATATCTTCATTTTTTCAACATACGTAGCTATTACCTCGAAAACTAAAACTTTTGACATAGGAAAAGAGCCTTTAATCACATTCTTTACCATGTGCAATCATAAAATAGTCTAATATCTTCATTTTTTCACAGACATAGCTATTACCCTCGAAAACTAAAACTTTTGAAATAGGAAAAGAGCCTTTAATCACATTCTTTACCATTTGTAATCATAAAATAGTCTAATATCTTCATTTTTTCAACATACGTAGCTATTACCCTCGAAAACTAAAACTTTTGACATAGGAAAAGAGCCTTTAATCACATTCTTTACCATGTGCAATCATAAAATAGTCTAATATCTTCATTTTTTCCACATACGTAGCTATTACCCTCGAAAACTAAAACTTTTGACATAGGAAAAGAGCCTTGAATCACATTCTTTACCATTTGCAATCATAAAAATGTCTAATATCTTCATTTTTTCAACATAAGTAGCTATTACCCTCGAAAACTAAAACTTTTGAAATAGGAAAAGAGCCTTTAATCACATTCTTTGCCATTTGCAATCATAAAATAGTCTAATATCTCATTTTTTCAACATACGTAGCTATTACCTTCGAAAACTAAAACTTTTGACATAGGAAGAGAGCCTTTAATCACATTCTTTACCATGTGCAATCATAAAATAGTCTAATATCTTCATTTTTTCCACAGACATAGCTATTACCCTCGAAAACTAAAACTTTTGAAATAGGAAAAGAGCCTTTAATCACATTCTTTACCATGTGCAATCATAAAATAGTCTAATATCTTCATTTTTTCAACATACGTAGCTATTACCCTCGAAAACTAAAACTTTTGACATAGGAAAAGAGCCTTTAATCACATTCTTTACCATTTGCAATCATAAAATAGTCTAATATCTTCATTTTTTCAACATACGTAGCTATTACCCTCGAAAACTAAAACTTTTGACATAGGAAAAGAGCCTTTAATCACATTCTTTACCATTTGCAATCATAAAATTGTCTAATATCTTCATTTTTTCAACATAAGTAGCTATTGCCCTCGAAAACTAAAACTTTTGAAATAGGAAAAGAGCCTTTAATCACATTCTTTACCATTTGCAATCATAAAATAGTCTAATATCTCATTTTTTCAACATACGTAGCTATTACCTCGAAAACTAAAACTTTTGACATAGGAAAGAGAGCCTTTAATCACATTCTTTACCATTTGCAATCATAAAATAGTCTAATATCTTCATTTTTTCAACATACATAGCTATTACCCTCGAAAACTAAAACTTTTGAAATAGGAAAAGAGCCTTTAATCACATTCTTTACCATGTGCAATCATAAAATTAGTCTAATATCTTTATTTTTTCAACATAAGTAGCTATTACCCTCGAAAACTAAAACTTTTGAAATAGGAAAAGAGCCTTTAATCACATTCTTTACCATTTGCAATCATAAAATAGTCTAATATCTTCATTTTTTCCACAGACATAGCTATTACCCTCGAAAACTAAAACTTTTGAAATAGGAAAAGAGCCTTTAATCACATTCTTTACCATTTGCAATATAAAATAGTCTAATATCTTCATTTTTTCAACATAAGTAGCTATTACCCTAGAAAACTAAAACTTTTGAAATAGGAAAAGAGCCTTTAATCACAGTCTTTACCATTTGCAATCATAAAATAGTCTAATATCTTCATTTTTTCAACATACGTAGCTATTACCCTCGAAAACTAAAACTTTTGACATAGGAAATAGCCTTTAATCACATAATTTACCATTTGCAATCATAAAATAGTCTAATATCTTCTTTTTTTCAACATACATAGCTATTACCCTCGAAAACTAAAACTTTTGAAATAGGAAAAGAGCCTTTAATCACATTCTTTACCAGTTGCAATCATAAAATAGTCTAATATCTTCATTTTTTCAACATACGTAGCTATTACCCCCGAAAACTAAAACTTTTGACATAGGAAAAGAGCCTTTAATCACATTCTTTACCATTTGCAATTATAAAATAGTCTAATATCTTCATTTTTTCAACATACGTAGCTATTACCCTCGAAAACTAAAACTTTTCACATAGGAAAAGAGCCTTTAATCACATTCTTTACCATTTGCAATCATAAAATTGTCTAATATCTTCATTTTTTCAACATAAGTAGCTATTACCCTCGAAAACTAAAACTTTTGAAATAGGAAAAGAGCCTTTAATCACATTCTTTGCCATTTGCAATCATAAAATAGTCTAATATCTTCATTTTTTCAACATACGTAGCTATTACCCTCGAAAACTAAAACTTTTGACATAGGAAAAGAGCCTTTAATCACATTCTTTACCATGTGCAATCATAAAATAGTCTAATATCTTCATTTTTTCCACAGACATAGCTATTACCCTCAAAAACTAAAACTTTTGAAATAGGAAAAGAGCCTTTAATCACATTCTTTGCCATTTGCAATCATAAAATAGTCTAATATCTTCATTTTTTCAACATACGTAGCTATTACCTTCGAAAACTAAAACTTTTGACATAGGAAGAGAGCCTTTAATCACATTCTTTACCATGTGCAATCATAAAATAGTCTAATATCTTCATTTTTTCCAACAGACATAGCTATTACCCTCGAAAACTAAAACTTTTGAAATAGGAAAAGAGCCTTTAATCACATTCTTTACCATTTGCAATCATAAAATAGTCTAATATCTTCATTTTTTCAACATACGTAGCTATTACCTTCGAAAACTAAAACTTTTGAAATAGGAAAAGAGCCTTTAATCACATTCTTTGCCATTTGCAATCATTAAATAGTCTAATATCTTCATTTTTTCAACATACGTAGCTATTACCTTCGAAAACTAAAACTTTTGACATAGGAAAAGAGCCTTTAATACATTCTTTACCATTTGCAATCATAAAATAGTCTAATATCTTCATTTTTTCAACATACATAGCTATTACCCTTCGAAAACTAAAACTTTTGAAATAGGAAAAGAGCCTTTAATCACATTCTTTCGCCATTTGTAATCATAAAATAGTCTAATATCTTCATTTTTTCAACATACGTAGCTATTACCCTCGAAAAAAAAAACTTTTGACATAGGAAAAGAGCCTTTAATCACATTCTTTACCATGTGCAATCATAAAATAGTCTAATATCTTCATTTTTTCCACAGACATAGCTATTACCCTCGAAAACTAAAACTTTTGAAATAGGAAAAGAGCCTTTAATCACATTCTTTACCATTTGCAATTATAAAATAGTCTAATATCTTCATTTTTTTAACATAAGTAGCTATTACCCTCGAAAACTAAAACTTTTGAAATAGAAAAAGAGCCTTTAATCACATTCTTTACCATTTGCAATCATAAAATAGTCTAATATCTTCATTTTTTCAACATACGTAGCTATTACCCTCGAAAACTAAAACTTTTGAAATAGGAAAGAGCCTTTAATCACATTCTTTACCATGTGCAATCATAAAATAGTCTAATATCTTCATTTTTTCAACATACATAGCTATTACCCTCGAAAACTAAAACTTTTGAAAAAGGAAAAGAGCCTTCAATCACATTCTTTACCAGTTGCAATCATAAAATAGTCTAATATCTTCATTTTTTCAACATACGTAGCTATTACCCCCGAAAACTAAAACTTTTGACATAGGAAAAGAGCCTTTAATCACATTCTTTACCATTTGCAATCATAAAATAGTCTAATATCTTCATTTTTTCAACATAAGTAGCTATTACCCTCGAAAACTAAAACTTTTGACATAGGAAAAGAGCCTTTAATCATATTCTTTACCATTTGCAATCATAAAATAGTCTAATATCTTCATTTTTTCCAAAGACAAAGCTCTTACCCTCGAAAACTAAAACTTTTGAAATAGGAAAAGAGCCTTTAATCACATTTTTTACCATTTGCAATCATAAAATAGTCTAATATCTTCATTTTTTCAACATACTTAGCTATTACCCTCGAAAACTAAAACTTTTGAAATAGGAAAAGAGCCTTTAATCACATTCTTTACCATTTGCAATCATAAAATAGTCTAATATCTTCATTTTTTCAACATAAGTAGCTATTACCCTCGAAAACTAAAACTTTTGAAATAGGAAAAGAGCCTTTAATCACATTCTTTGCCATTTGCAATCATAAAAGTAGTCTAATATCTCAATTTTTTCAACATACGTAGCTATTACCCTCGAAAACTAAAACTTTTAAAATAGGAAAAGAGCCTTTAATCACATTCTTTACCATTTGCAATCATAAAATAGTCTAATATCTTCATTTTTTCAACATACGTAGCTATTATCCTCGAAAACTAAAACTTTTGACATAGGAAAAGAGCCTTTAATCACATTCTTTACCATTTGCAATAATAAAATAGTCTAATATCTTCATTTTTTCAACATACGTAGCTATTACCCTCGAAAACTAAAACTTTTGAAATAGGAAAAGAGCCTTTAATCACATTCTTTACCATGTTGCAATCATAAAATAGTCTAATATCTTCATTTTTTCAACATACGTAGCTATTACCCTCGAAAACTAAAACTTTTGAAATAGGAAAAGAGCCTTTAATCACATTCTTTACCATGTGCAATCATAAAATTGTCTAATATCTTCATTTTTTCAACATACTTAGCTATTACCCTCGAAAACTAAAACTTTTGAAATAGGAAAAGAGCCTTTAATCACATTCTTTACCATGTGCAATCATAAAATAGTCTAATATCTTCATTTTTTCAACATAGGTAGCTATTACCCTCGAAAACTAAAACTTTTGAAATAGGAAAAGAGCCTTTAATCACATTCTTTACCATGTGCAATCATAAAATAGTCTAATATCTTCATTTTTTCAACATACGTAGCTATTACCCTCGAAAACTAAAACTTTTGAAATAGGAAAAGAGCCTTTAATCACATTCTTTACCATGTGCAATCATAAAATAGTCTAATATCTTCATTTTTTCAACATACATAGCTATTACCCTCGAAAACTAGAACTTTTGAAATAGGAAAAGAGCCTTTAATCACATCTTTCGCCATTTGTAATCATAAAATAGTCTAATATCTTCATTTTTTCAACATACGTAGCTATTACCCTCGAAAAAAAAACTTTCGACATAGGAAAAGAGCCTTTAATCACATTCTTTACCATGTGCAATCATAAAATAGTCTAATATCTTCATTTTTTCAACATACGTAGCTATTACCCTCGAAAACTAAAACTTTTGAAATAGGAAAAGAGCCTTTAATCACATTCTTTACCATTTGCAATCATAAAATAGTCTAATATCTTCATTTTTTCAACATAAGTAGCTATTACCCTCAAAAACTAAAACTTTTGAAATAGGAAAAGAGCCTTTAATCACATTCTTTACCATTTGCAATCATAAAATAGTCTAATATCTTCATTTTTTCAACATACGTAGCTATTACCTTCGAAAACTAAAACTTTTGACATAGGAAAGAGCCTTTAATCACATTCTTTACCATGTGCAATCATAAAATAGTCTAATATCTTCATTTTTTCCACAGACATAGCTATTACCCTCTAAAACTAAAACTTTTGAAATAGGAAAAGAGCCTTTAATCACATTCTTTACCATGTGCAATCATAAAATAGTCTAATATCTTCATTTTTTCAACATACGTAGCTATTACCCTCGAAAACTAAAACTTTTGAAATAGGAAAAGAGCCTTTAATCACATTCTTTACCATGTGCAATCATAAAATAGTCTAATATCTTCATTTTTTCCACAGACATAGCTATTACCCTCGAAAACTAAAAAACTTTTGAAATAGGAAAAGAGCCTTTAATCACATTCTTTGCCATTTGCAATCATAAAATAGTCTAATATCTTCATTTTTTCAACATACGTAGCTATTACCCTCGAAAACTAAAACTTTTGACATAGGAAAAGAGCCTTTAATCACATTCTTTACCATGTGCAATCATAAAATAGTCTAATATCTTCATTTTTTCCAACAGACATAGCTATTACCCTCAAAAACTAAAACTTTTGAAATAGGAAAAGAGCCTTTAATCACATTCTTTACCATGTGCAATCATAAAATTGTCTAATATCTTCATTTTTTCAACATAAGTAGCTATTACCCTCGAAAACTAAAACTTTTGAAATAGGAAAAGAGCCTTTAATCACATTCTTTGCCATTTGCAATCATAAAATAGTCTAATATCTTCATTTTTTCAACATACGTAGCTATTACCCTCGAAAACTAAAACTTTTGAAATAGGAAAAGAGCCTTTAATCACATTCTTTGCCATTTGCAATCATAAAATAGTCTAATATCTTCATTTTTTCAACATACGTAGCTCTTACCTTCGAAAACTAAAACTTTTGAAATAGGAAAAGAGCCTTTAATCACATTCTTTACCATTTGCAATCATAAAATAGTCTAATATCTTCATTTTTTCAACATAAGCTATTACCCTGGAAAACTAAAACTTTTGAAATAGGAAAAGAGCCTTTAATCACATTCTTTACCATTTGCAATCATAAAATAGTCTAATATCTTCATTTTTTCAACATACGTAGCTATTACCTCGAAAACTAAAACTTTTGAAATAGGAAAAGAGCCTTTAATCACATTCTTTACCATTTGCAATCATAAAATAGTCTAATATCTTCATTTTTTCAACATACGTAGCTATTACCCTTCGAAAACAAAACTTTTGAAATAGGAAAAGAGCCTTTAATCACATTCTTTACCATTTGCAATCATAAAATAGTCTAATATCTTCATTTTTTCAACATACGTAGCTATTGCCCTCGAAAACTAAAACTTTTGAAATAGGAAAAGAGCCTTTAATCACATTCTTTACCATTTGCAATCATAAAATAGTCTAATATCTTCATTTTTTCAACATACGTAGCTATTACCTTCGAAAACTAAAACTTTTGAAATAGGAAAAGAGCCTTTAATCACATTCTTTACCAGTTGCAATCATAAAATAGTCTAATATCTTCATTTTTTCAACATACGTAGCTATTTCCCCCGAAAACTAAAACTTTTGACATAGGAAAAAAGCCTTTAATCACATTCTTTACCATTTGCAATTATAAAATAGTCTTTATCATTTGCAATCATAAAATAGTCTAATATCTTCATTTTTTCAACATAAGTAGCTATTACCCTCGAAAACTAAAACTTTTGAAATAGGAAAAGAGCCTTTAATCACATTCTTTGCCATTTGCAATCATAAAATAGTCTAATATCTCAATTTTTTCAACATACGTAGCTATTACCTTCGAAACCTAAAACTTTTGACATAGGAAGAGAGCCTTTAATCACATTCTTTACCATGTGCAATCATAAAATAGTCTAATATCTTCATTTTTTCCACAGACATAGCTATTACCCTCGAAAACTAAAACTTTTGAAATAGGAAAAGAGCCTTTAATCACATTCTTTACCAGTTGCAATCATAAAATAGTCAAATATCTTCATTTTTTCAACATACGTAGCTATTACCCTCGAAAACTAAAACTTTTGACATAGGAAAAGAGCCTTTAATCACATTCTTTACCATTTGCAATCATAAAATTGTCTAATATCTTCATTTTTTCAACATAAGTAGCTATTACCCTCGAAAACTAAAACTTTTGAAATAGGAAAAGAGCCTTTAATCCCATTCTTTGCCATTTGCAATCATAAAATAGTCTAATATCTCCATTTTTTCAACATACGTAGCTATTACCTTTGAAAACTAAAACTTTTGACATAGGAAGAGAGCCTTTAATCACATTCTTTACCATGTGCAATCATAAAATAGTCTAATATCTTCATTTTTTCCACAACATAGCTATTACCCTCAAAAACTAAAACTTTTGAAATAGGAAAAGAGCCTTTAATCACATTCTTTACCATGTGCAATCATACAATTGTCTAATATCTCCATTTTTTCAACATATGTAGCTATTACCCTCGAAAACTAAAACTTTTGAAATAGGAAAAGAGCCTTTAATCACATTCTTTACCATTTGCAATCATAAAATAGTCTAATATCTTCATTTTTTCAACATACGTAGCTTTTACCCTCGAAAACTAAAACTTTTTACGTAGGAAAAGAGCCTTTAATCACATTCTTTACCATTTGCAACCATAAAATAGTCTAATATCTTCATTTTTTCAACATACGTAGCTATTACCCTTGAAAACTAAAACTTTTGAAATAGGAAAAGAGCCTTTAATTACATTCTTCACCATGTGCAATCATAAAATAGTCTAATATCTTCATCTTTTCCACAGACATAGCTATTGCCCTCGAAAACTAAAACTTTTGAAATAGGAAAAGAGCCTTTAATCACATACTTCGCCATTTGTAATCATAAAATAGTCTAATATCTTCATTTTTTCAACATACGTAGCTATTTCCCCCGAAAACTAAAACTTTTGACATAGGAAAAGAGCCTTTAATCACATTCTTTACCATTTGCAATTATAAAATAGTCTAATATCGTCATTTTTTCAACATACTTAGCTATTACCCTCGAAAACTACAACTTTTGAAATAGGAAAAGAGCCTTTAATTACATTCTTTACCATTTGCAATCATAAAATTGTCTAATATCTTCATTTTTTCTACATAAGTAGCTATTACCCTCGAAAACTAAAACTTTTGAAATAGGAAAAGAGCCTTTAATCACATTCTTTGCCATTTGCAATCATAAAATAGTCTAATATCTTCATTTTTTCAACATACGTAGCTATTACCTTCGAAAACTAAAACTTTTGAAATAGGAAAAGAGCCTTTAATCACATTCTTTGCCATTCGCAATCATAAAATAGTCTAATATCTTCATTTTTTCAACATACGTAGCTATTACCTTCGAAAACTAAAACTTTTGACATAGGAAAAGAGCCTTTAATTGCATTCTTTACCATGTGCAATCATAAAATAGTCTAATATCTTCATTTTTTCCACAGACAAAGCTATTACCCTCGAAAACTAAAACTTTTGAAATAGGAAAAGAGCCTTTAATCACATTCTTTACCATTTGCAATCATAAAATTGTCTAATATATTCATTTTTTCAACATACGTAGCTATTACCCTTGAAAACTAAAACTTTTGAAATAGGAAAAGAGCCTTTAATCACATTCTTTACCATGTGCAATCATAAAATTGTCTAATATCTTCATTTTTTCCACAAAATAGTCTAATATCTTCATTTTTTCCACAGACATAGCTATTACCCTCGAAAACTAAAACTTTTCAAATAGGAAAAGAGCCTTTAATCACATACTTCGCCATTTGTAATCATAAAATAGTCTAATATCTTCATTTTTTCAACATACGTAGCTATCACCCTCGAAAAAAAAATACTTTTGACATAGGAAAAGAGCCTTTAATCAGATTCTTTACCATGTGCAATCATAAAATAGTCTAATATCTTCATTTTTTCCACAGACATAGCTATTACCCTCGAAAACTAAAACTTTTGAAATAGGAAAAGAGCCTTTAATCACATTCTTTACCATTTGCAATTATAAAATTGTCTAATATCTTCATTTTTTCAACATAAGTAGCTATTACCCTCAAAAACTAAAACTTTTGAAATAGGAAAACAGCCTTTAATCACATTCTTTGCCATTTGCAATCATAAAATAGTCTAATATCTCAATTTTTTCAACATACGTAGCTATTACCTTCGAAAACTAAAACTTTTGACATAGGAAGAGAGCCTTTAATCAAATTCTTTACCATGTGCAATCATAAAATAGTCTAATATCTTCATTTTTTCCACAGACATAGCTATTGCCCTCGAAAACTAAAACTTTTGAAATAGGAAAAGAGCCTTTAATCACATTCTTTACCAGTTGCAATCATAAAATAGTCAAATATCTTCATTTTTTCAACATACGTAGCTATTACCCTCGAAAACTAAAACTTTTGACATAGGAAAAGAGCCTTTAATCACATTCTTTACCATTTGCAATCATAAAATTGTCTAATATCTTCATTTTTTCAACATAAGTAGCTATTACCCTCGAAAACTAAAACTTTTGAAATAGGAAAAGAGCCTTTAATCACATTCTTTGCCATTTGCAATCATAAAATAGTCTAATATCTCCATTTTTTCAACATACGTAGCTATTACCTTTGAAAACTAAAACTTTTGACATAGGAAGAGAGCCTTTAATCACATTCTTTACCATGTGCAATCATAAAATAGTCTAATATCTTCATTTTTTCCACAGACATAGCTATTACCCTCAAAAACTAAAACTTTTGAAATAGGAAAAGAGCCTTTAATCACATTCTTTACCATGTGCAATCATACAATTGTCTAATATCTTCATTTTTTCAACATAAGTAGCTATTACCCTCGAAAACTAAAACTTTTGAAATAGGAAAAGAGCCTTTAATCACATTCTTTACCATTTTGCAATCATAAAATAGTCTAATATCTTCATTTTTTCAACATACGTAGCTTTTACCCTCGAAAACTAAAACTTTTTACGTAGGAAAAGAGCCTTTAATCACATTCTTTACCATTTGCAACCATAAAATAGTCTAATATCTTCATTTTTTCAACATACGTAGCTATTACCCTTGAAAACTAAAACTTTTGAAATAGGAAAAGAGCCTTTAATTACATTCTTCACCATGTGCAATCATAAAATAGTCTAATATCTTCATCTTTTCCACAGACATAGCTATTGCCCTCGAAAACTAAAACTTTTGAAATAGGAAAAGAGCCTTTAATCACATATTTCGCCATTTGTAATCATAAAATAGTCTAATATCTTCATTTTTTCAACATACGTAGCTATTTCCCCCGAAAACTAAAACTTTTGACATAGGAAAAGAGCCTTTAATCACATTCTTTACCATTTGCAATTATAAAATAGTCTAATATCTTCATTTTTTCAACATACTTAGCTATTACCCTCGAAAACTAAAACTTTTGAAATAGGAAAAGAGCCTTTAATCACATTCTTTACCATTTGCAATCATAAAATTTTCTAATATCTTCATTTTTTCAACATAAGTAGCTATTACCCTCGAAAACTAAAACTTTTGAAATAGGAAAAGAGCCTTTAATCACATTCTTTGCCATTTGCAATCATAAAATAGTCTAATATCTTCATTTTTTCAACATACGTAGCTACTACCTTCGAAAACTAAAACTTTTGAAATAGGAAAAGAGCCTTTAATCACATTCTTTGCCATTCGCAATCATAAAATAGTCTAATATCTTCATTTTTTCAACATACGTAGCTATTACCTTCGAAAACTAAAACTTTTGACATAGGAAAAGAGCCTTTAATTGCATTCTTTACCATGTGCAATCATAAAATAGTCTAATATCTTCATTTTTTCCACAGACAAAGCTATTACCCTCGAAAACTAAAACTTTTGAAATAGGAAAAGAGCCTTTAATCACATTCTTTACCATTTGCAATCATAAAATTGTCTAATATATTCATTTTTTCAACATACGTAGCTATTACCCTTGAAAACTAAAACTTTTGAAATAGGAAAAGAGCCTTTAATCACATTCTTTACCATGTGCAATCATAAAATTGTCTAATATCTTCATTTTTTCCACAAAATAGTCTAATATCTTCATTTTTTCCACAGACATAGCTATTACCCTCGAAAACTAAAACTTTTGAAATAGGAAAAGAGCCTTTAATCACATACTTCGCCATTTGTAATCATAAAATAGTCTAATATCTTCATTTTTTCAACATACGTAGCTATCACCCTCGAAAAAAAAATACTTTTGACATAGGAAAAGAGCCTTTAATCAGATTCTTTACCATGTGCAATCATAAAATAGTCTAATATCTTCATTTTTTCCACAGACATAGCTATTACCCTCGAAAACTAAAACTTTTGAAATAGGAAAAGAGCCTTTAATCACATTCTTTACCATTTGCAATTATAAAATTGTCTAATATCTTCATTTTTTCAACATAAGTAGCTATTACCCTCAAAAACTAAAACTTTTGAAATAGGAAAACAGCCTTTAATCACATTCTTTGCCATTTGCAATCATAAAATAGTCTAATATCTCAATTTTTTCAACATACGTAGCTATTACCTTCGAAAACTAAAACTTTTGACATAGGAAGAGAGCCTTTAATCAAATTCTTTACCATGTGCAATCATAAAATAGTCTAATATCTTCATTTTTTCCACAGACATAGCTATTGCCCTCGAAAACTAAAACTTTTGAAATAGGAAAAGAGCCTTTAATCACATTCTTTACCAGTTGCAATCAAAAAATAGTCTAATATCTTCATTTTTTCAACATACGTAGCTATTACCCCCGAAAACTAAAACTTTTGACATAGGAAAAGAGCCTTTAATCACATTCTTTACCATTTGCAATTATAAAATAGTCTAATATCTTCATTTTTTCAACATACGTAGCTATTACCCTCGAAAACTAAAACTTTTGACATAGGAAAAGAGCCTTTAATCACATTCTTTACCATTTGCAATCATAAAATTGTCTAATATCTTGATTTTTTCAACATAAGTAGCTATTACCCTCGAAAACTAAAACTTTTGAAATAGGAAAAGAGCCTTTAATCACATTCCTTGCCATTTGCAATCATAAAATAGTCTAATATCTTCATTTTTTCAACATACGTAGCTATTACCTTCGAAAACTAAAACTTTTGAAATAGGAAAAGAGCCTTTAATCACATTCTTTGCCATTCGCAATCATAAAATAGTCTAATATCTTCATTTTTTCAACATACGTAGCTAT
The DNA here is from genome assembly GCF_032884065.1 of Artemia franciscana. NCBI lineage: Eukaryota > Metazoa > Arthropoda > Branchiopoda > Anostraca > Artemiidae > Artemia > Artemia franciscana. The sequence continues at coordinate 14,400 of NW_027066158.1, forward strand.
TACCTTCGAAAACTAAAACTTTTGACATAGGAAAAGAGCCTTTAATTGCATTCTTTACCATGTGCAATCATAAAATAGTCTAATATCTTAATTTTTTCCACAGACAAAGCTATTACCCTCGAAAACTAAAACTTTTGAAATAGGAAAAGAGCCTTTAATCACATTCCTTACCATTTGCAATCATAAAATTGTCTAATATCTTCATTTTTTCAACATACGTAGCTATTATCCTTGAAAACTAAAACTTTTGAAATAGGAAAAGAGCCTTTAATCACATTCTTTACCATGTGCAATCATAAAATTGTCTAATATCTTCATTTTTTCCACAGACAAAGCTATTACCTCGAAAACTAAAACTTTTGAAATAGGAAAAGAGCATTTAATCACATTCTTTACCATTTGCAATCATAAAACGGTCTAATATCTTCATTTTGTCAAAAAACGTAGCTATTACCCTCGAAAACTAAAACTTTTGAAATAGGAAAAGAGCCTTTAATCACATTCTTTACCATGTGCAATCATAAAATAGTCTAATATCTTCATTTTTTCAACATACGTAGCTATTACCCTAGAAAACTAAAACTTTTGAAATAGGAAAAAGCCTTTAATCACACTCTTTACCATGTGCAATTATAAAATTGTCTAATATCTTCATTTTTTCCACAGACAAAGCTATTACTCTCGAAAACTAAAACTTATGAAATAGGAAAAGAGCCTTTAATCACATTCTTTACCATGTGCAATCATAAAATTGTCTAATATCTTCATTTTTTCAACCTACGTAGCTATTACCCTCGAAAACTAAAACTTTTGAAATAGGAAAAGAGCCTCTAATCACATTCTTTACCATGTGCAATCATAAAATAGTCTAATATGTTCATTTTTTCAACATACGCAGCTATTACCCTCGAAAACTAAAACTTTTGACATAGGAAAAGAGCCTTTAATCACATTCTCTACCATTTGCAATCATAAAATAGTCTAGTATCTTCATTTTTTCAACATACGTAGCTATTAACCTCGAAAACTAAAACTTTTGAAAAAGAAAAAGAGCCTTTAATCACATTCTTTACCATGTGCAATAATAAAATAGTCTAATATCTTCATTTTTTCAACATAGGTAGCTATTACCCTCGAAAACTAAAACTTTTGAAATAGGAAAAGAGCCTTTAATCACATTCTTTACCATGTGCAATCATAAAATTGTCTAATATCTTCATTTTTTCAACATACGTAGCTATTACACTCGAAAACTAAAACTTTTGAAATAGGAAAAGAGCCTTTAATCACATTCTTTACCATGTGCAATCATAAAATAGTCTAATATCTTCATTTTTTCCACAGACATAGCTATTACCCTCGAAAACTAAAACTTTTGAAATAGGAAAAGAGCCTTTAATCACATACTTCGCCATTTGTAATCATAAAATAGTCTAATATATTCATTTTTTCAACATACGTAGCTATCACCCTTGAAAAAAAAAATACTTTTGACATAGGAAAAGAGCCTTTAATCACATTCTTTACCATGTGCAATCATAAAATAGTCTAATATCTTCATTTTTTCCACAGACATAGCTATTACCCTCGAAAACTAAAACTTTTGAAATAGGAAAAGAGCCTTTAATCACATTCTTTACCATTTGCAATTATAAAATAGTCTAATATCTTCATTTTTTCAACATACGTAGCTATTACCCTCGAAAACTAAAACTTTTGAAATAGGAAAAGAGCCTTTAATCACATTCTTTGCCATTTGCAATCATAAAATAGTCTAATATCTCAATTTTTTCAACATACGTAGCTATTACCTTCGAAAACTAAAACTTTTGACATAGGAAGAGAGCCTTTAATCACATTCTTTACCATGTGCAATCATAAAATAGTCTAATATCTTCATTTTTTCCACAGACATAGCTATTACCCTCGAAAACTAAAACTTTTGAAATAGGAAAAGAGCCTTTAATCACATTCTTTACCATGTGCAATCATAAAATTGTCTAATATCTTCATTTTTTCAACATAAGTAGCTATTACCCTCGAAAACTAAAACTTTTGAAATAGAAAAAGAGCCTTTAATCACATTCTTTGCCATTTGCAATCATAAAATAGTCTAATATCTTCATTTTTTCAACATACGTAGCTATTACCTTCGAAAACTAAAACTTTTGATATAGGAAAAGAGCCTTTAATTACATTCTTTACCATGTGCAATCATAAAATAGTCTAATATCTTCATTTTTTTCACACACAGAGCTATTACCCTCGAAAACTAAAACTTTTGAAATAGGAAAAGAGCCTTTAATCACATTCTTTACCAGTTGCACTCATAAAATAGTCTAATATCTTCATTTTTTCAACATGCGTAGCTATTACCCCCGAAAACTAAAACTTTTGACATAGGAAAAGAGCCTTTAATCACATTCTTTACCATTTGCAATTATAAAATAGTCTAATATCTTCATTTTTTCAACATACGTAGCTATTACCCTCGAAAACTAAAACTTTTGACATAGGAAAAGAGCCTTTAATCACATTCTTTACCATTTGCAAGCATAAAATTGTCTAATATCTTCATTTTTTCAACATAAGTAGCTATTACCCTCGAAAACTAAAACTTTTGAAATAGGAAAAGAGCCTTTAATCACATTCTTTGCCATTTGTAATCATAAAATAGTCTAATATCTCCATTTTTTCAACATACGTAGCTATTACCTTCGAAAACTAAAACTTTTGACATAGGAAGAGAGCCTTTAATCACATTCTTTACCATGTGCAATCATAAAATAGTCTAATATCTTCATTTTTTCCACAGACATAGCTATTACCCTCAAAAACTAAAACTTTTGAAATAGGACAAGAGCCTTTAATCACATTCTTTACCATGTGCAATCATAAAATTGTCTAATATCTTCATTTTTTCAACATAAGTAGCTATTACCCTCGAAAACTAAAACTTTTGAAATAGGAAAAGAGCCTTTAATCACATTCTTTGCCATTTGCAATCATAAAATAGTCTAATATCTTCATTTTTTCAACATACGTAAGCTATTACCTTCGAAAACTAAAACTTTTGAAATAGGAAAAGAGCCTTTAATCACATTCTTTGCCATTTGCAATCATAAAATAGTCTAATATCCTCATTTTTTCAACATACGTAGCTATTACCTTCGAAAATTAAAACTTTTGACATAGGAAAAGAGCCTTTAATTACATTCTTTACCATGTGGCAATCATAAAATAGTCTAATATCTTCATTTTTTCCACAGACAAAGCTATTACCCCTCGAAAACTAAAACTTTTGAAATAGGAAAAGAGCCTTTAATCACATTCTTTACCATTTGCAATCATAAAATAGTCTAATATCTTCATTTTTTTCAACATACGTAGCGATTACCCTTGAAAACTAAAACTTTTGAAATAGGAAAAGAGCCTTTAATCACATTCTTTACCATGTGCAATCATAAAATTGTCTAATATCTTCATTTTTTTCCACAGACAAAGCTATTACCTCGCAAACTAAAACTTTTGAAATAGGAAAAGAGCATTTAATCACATTCTTTACCATTTGCAATCATAAAATAGTCTAATATCTTCATTTTTTCAACATACGTAGCTATTACCCTCGAAAACTAAACTTTGAAATAGGAAAAGAGCCTTTAATCACATTCTTTACATGTGCAATCATAAAATAGTCTAATATCTTCATTTTTTCAACATACGTAGCTATTACCCTCGAAAACTAAAACTTTTGAAATAGGAAAAAAGCCTTTAATCACATTCTTTACCATGTGCAATTATAAAATTGTCTAATATCTTCATTTTTTCCACAGACAAAGCTATTACTCTCGAAACTAAAACTTTTGAAATAGGAAAAGAGCCTTTAATCACATTCTATACCATGTGCAATCATAAAATTGTCTAATATCTTCATTTTTTTCAACATACATAGCTATTACCCTCGAAAACTAAAACTTTTGAAATAGGAAAGAGCCTTTAATCACATTCTTTACCATGTGCAATCATAAATAGTCCTAATATCTTCATTTTTTTCACAGACATAGCTATTACCCTCGAAAACTAAAACTTTTGACATAGGAAAAGAGCCTTTAATCACATTCTTTACCATTTGCAATCATAAAATAGTCTAATATCTTCATTTTTTAAACATATGCTAGCTATTACCTTGAAAACTAAAACTTTTGAAATAGGTAAAGAGCCTTTAATCACATTCTTTACTATGTGCAATCATAAAATTGTCTAATATCTTCATTTTTTCCAAAGACAAAGCTCTTACCCTCGAAAACTAAAACTTTTGAAATAGGAAAAGAGCCTTTAATTATATTTTTTACCATTTGCAATCATAAAATAGTCTAATATCTTCATTTTTTCAACCTACTTAGCTATTACCCTCGAAAACTAAAACTTTTGAAATAGGAAAAGAGCCTTTAATCACATTCTTTACCATTTGCAATCATAAAATAGTCTAATATCTTCATTTTTTCAACATACGTAGCTATTACCCTTGAAAACTAAAACTTTTGAAATAGGAAAAGAGCCTTTAATCACATTCTTTACCATGTGCAATCATAAAATTGTCTAATATCTTCATTTTTTTCCACAGACAAAGCTATTTACCTCGAAAACTAACAACTTTTGAAAAGGAAAAGAGCATTTAATCACATTCTTTACCATTTGCAATCATAAAATAGTCTATATCTTCATTTTTTCAACATACGTAGCTATTACC
>NW_027066158.1:19249-38699 GCF_032884065.1 Artemia franciscana
TGTGATTAAAGGCTCTTTTCCTATGTCAAAAGTTTTAGTTTTCGAGGGTAATAGCTACGTATGTTGAAAAAATGAAGATATTAGACTATTTTATGATTGCAAATGGCAAAGGATGTGATTAAAGGCTCTTTTCCTATTTCAAAAGTTTTAGTTTTCGAGGGTAATAGCTACGTATGTTGAAAAAATGAAGATATTAAACTATTTTATGATTGCAAATGGTTAAGAATGTGATTAAAGGCTCTTTTCCTATTTCAAAAGTTTTAGTTGTCGAGGGTAATAGCTATGTCCGTGGAAAAAATGAAGATATTAGACTATTTTATGATTGCACATGGTAAAGAATGTGATTAAAGGCTCTTTTCCTATGTCAAAAGTTTTAGTTTTCGAGGGTAATAGCTACGTATGTTGAAAAAATGAAGATATTAGACTATTTTATGATTGCAAATGGTAAAGAATGTGATTAAAGGCTCTTTTCCTATTTCAAAAGTTTTAGTTTTCGAGGGTAATAGCTATGTCTGTGAAAAAAAATGAAGATATTAGACTATTTTATGATTGCACATGGTAAAGAATGTGATTAAAGGCTCTTTTTCTATTTCAAAAGTTTTAGTTTTCAAGGGTAATAGCTACGTATGTTGAAAAAATGAAGATATTAGACTATTTTATGATTGCACATGGTAAAGAATGTGATTAAAGGCTCTTTTCTAATTTCAAAAGTTTTAGTTTTCGAGGGTAATAGCTACGTATGTTGAAAAAATGAAGATATTAGACAATTTTATGTTTGCACATGGTAAAGAATGTGATTAAAGGCTCTTTTCCTATTTCATAAGTTTTAGTTTTCGAGGGTAATAGCTTTGTCAGTGGAAAAAATGAAGATATTAGACAATTTTATAATTGCACATGGTAAAGAATGTGATTAAAGGCTTTTTTCCTATTTCAAAAGTTTTAGTTTTCGAGGGTAATAGCTACGTATGTTGAAAAAATGAAGATATTAGACTATTTTATGATTGCACATGGTAAAGAATGTGATTAAAGGCTCTTTTCCTATTTCAAAAGTTTTAGTTTTCGAGGGTAATAGCTACGTATGTTGAAAAAATGAAGATATTAGACTATTTTATGATTGCAAATGGTAAAGAATGTGATTAAAGGCTCTTTTCCTATTTCAAAAGTTTTAGTTTTCGAGGGTAATAGCTTTGTCTCTGGAAAAAATGAAGATATTAGACTATTTTATGATTGCACATGGTAAAGAATGTGATTAAAGGCTCTTTTCCTAGTTGTTTTCGAGGGTAATAGCTATGTCCGTGAAAAAATGAAGATATTAGACTATTTTATGATTGCAAATGGTAAAGAATGTGATTAAAGGCTCTTTTCCTATTTCAAAAGTTTTAGTTTTCGGGGGTAATAGCTACGAATGTTGAAAAAATGAAGATATTAGACTATTTTATGATTGCACATGGTAAAGAATGTGATTAAAGGCTCTTTTCCTATTTCAAAAGTTTTAGTTTTCGAGGGTAATAGCTTTGTCTGTGGAAAAAATGAAGATATTAGACTATTTTATAATTGCACATGGTAAAGAATGTGATTAAAGGCTCTTTTCCTATTTCAAAAGTTTTAGTTTTCGAGGGTAATAGCTACGTATGTTGAAAAAATGAAGATATTAGACAATTTTATGATTGCACATGGTAAAGAATGTGATTAAAGGCTCTTTTCCTATTTCAAAAGTTTTAGTTTTCGAGGGTAATAGCTACGTATGTTGAAAAAATGAAGATATTAGACTATTTTATGATTGCACATGGTAAAGAATGTGATTAAAGGCTCTTTTCCTATTTCAAAAGTTTTAGTTTTCGAGGGTAATAGCTACGTATGTTGAAAAAATGAAGATATTAGACTATTTTATGATTGCACATGGTAAAGAATGTGATTAAAGGCTCTTTTCCTATTTCAAAAGTTTTAGTTTTCGAGGGTAATAGCTACGTATGTTGAAAAAATGAAGATATTAGACTATTTTATGATTGCACATGGTAAAGAATGTGATAAAGTTTTAGTTGTCGAGGGTAATAGCTATGTCCGTGGAAAAAATGAAGATATTAGACTATTTTATAATTGCAAATGGTAAAGAATGTAATTAAAGGCTCTTTTCCTATGTCAAAAGTTTTAGTTTTCGGGGGTAATAGCTACGAATGTTGAAAAAATGAAGATATTAGACTATTTTATGATTGCAAATGGTAAAGAATGTGATTAAAGGCTCTTTTCCTATTTCAAAAGTTTTAGTTTTCGAGGGTAATAGCTTTGTCTGTGGAAAAAATGAAGATATTAGACTATTTTATAATTGCAAATGGTAAAGAATGTGATTAAAGGCTCTTTTCCTATGTCAAAAGTTTTAGTTTTCGGGGGTAATAGCTACGTATGTTGAAAAAATGAAGATATTAGACTATTTTATGATTGCAAATGGTAAAGAATGTGATTAAAGGCTCTTTTCCTATTTCAAAAGTTTTAGTTTTCGAGGGTAATAGCTACGTATGTTGAAAAAATGAAGATATTAGACTATTTTATGATTGCAAATGGTAAAGAATGTGATTAAAGGCTCTTTTCCTATTTCAAAAGTTTTAGTTGTCGAGGGTAATAGCTATGTCCGTGGAAAAAATGAAGATATTAGACTATTTTATGATTGCACATGGTAAAGAATGTGATTAAAGGCTCTTTTCCTATGTCAAAAGTTTTAGTTTTCGAGGGTAATAGCTACGTATGTTGAAAAAATGAAGATATTAGACTATTTTATGATTGCAAATGGCAAAGAATGTGATTAAAGGCTCTTTTCCTATTTCAAAAGTTTTAGTTTTCGAGGGTAATAGCTATGTCTGTGAAAAAAATGAAGATATTAGACTATTTTATGATTGCAAATGGTAAAGAATGTGATTAAAGGCTCTTTTCCTATTTCAAAAGTTTTAGTTTTCAAGAATAATAGCTACGTATGTTGAAAAAATGAAGATATTAGACTATTTTATGATTGCACATGGTAAAGAATGTGATTAAAGGCTCTTTTCCTATTTCAAAAGTTTTAGTTTTCGAGGGTAATAGCTATGTATGTTGAAAAAATGAAGATATTAGACAATTTTATGTTTGCACATGGTAAAGAATGTGATTAAAGGCTCTTTTCCTATTTCATAAGCTTTAGTTTTCGAGGGTAATAGCTTTGTCAGTGGAAAAAAATGAAGATATTAGACAATTTTATAATTGCACATGGTAAAGAATGTGATTAAAGGCTTTTTTCCTATTTCAAAAGTTTTAGTTTTCGAGGGTAATAGCTACGTATGTTGAAAAAATAAAGATATTAGACTATTTTATGATTGCACATGGTAAAGAATGTGATTAAAGGCTCTTTTCCTATTTCAAAAGTTTTAGTTTTCGAGGGTAATAGCTACGTATGTTGAAAAATGAAGATATTAGACTATTTTATGATTGCAAATGGTAAAGAATGTGATTAAATGCTCTTTTCCTATTTCAAAAGTTTTAGTTTTCGAGGTAATAGCTTTGTCTCTGGAAAAAATGAAGATATTAGACGATTTTATGATTGCACATGGTAAAGAATGTGATTAAAGGCTCTTATCCTATTTCAAAAGTTTTAGTTTTCAAGGGTAATAGCTTTGTCTGTGGAAAAAATGAAGATATTAGACAATATTATAATTGCAAATGGTAAAGAATGTAATTAAAGGCTCTTTTCCTATGTCAAAAGTTTTAGTTTTCGGGGGTAATAGCTACGAATGTTGAAAAAATGAAGATATTAGACTATTTTATGATTGCAAATGGTAAAGAATGTGATTAAAGGCTCTTTTCCTATTTCAAAAGTTTTAGTTTTCGAGGGTAATAGCTTTGTCTGTGGAAAAAATGAAGATATTAGACTATTTTATAATTGCAAATGGTAAAGAATGTGATTAAAGGCTCTTTTCCTATGTCAAAAGTTTTAGTTTTCGGGGGTAATAGCTACGTATGTTGAAAAAATGAAGATATTAGACTATTTTATGATTGCAAATGGTAAAGAATGTGATTAAAGGCTCTTTTCCTATTTCAAAAGTTTTAGTTTTCGAGGGTAATAGCTACGTATGTTGAAAAAATGAAGATATTAGACTATTTTATGATTGCAAATGGTAAAGAATGTGATTAAAGGCTCTTTTCCTATTTCAAAAGTTTTAGTTGTCGAGGGTAATAGCTATGTCCGTGGAAAAAATGAAGATATTAGACTATTTTATGATTGCACATGGTAAAGAATGTGATTAAAGGCTCTTTTCCTATGTCAAAAGTTTTAGTTTTCGAGGGTAATAGCTACGTATGTTGAAAAAATGAAGATATTAGACTATTTTATGATTGCAAATGGCAAAGAATGTGATTAAAGGCTCTTTTCCTATTTCAAAAGTTTTAGTTTTCGAGGGTAATAGCTATGTCTGTGAAAAAAATGAAGATATTAGACTATTTTATGATTGCACATGGTAAAGAATGTGATTAAAGGCTCTTTTCCTATTTCAAAAGTTTTAGTTTTCAAGGGTAATAGCTACGTATGTTGAAAAAATGAAGATATTAGACTATTTTATGATTGCACATGGTAAAGAATGTGATTAAAGGCTCTTTTCCTATTTCATAAGTTTTAGTTTTCGAGGGTAATAGCTAAGTATGTTGAAAAAATGAAGATATTAGAGTATTTTATGATTGCAAATGGTAAAAAATATGATTAAAGGCTCTTTTCCTATTTCAAAAGTTTTAGTTTTCGAGGGTAAGAGCTTTGTCTTTGGAAAAAATGAAGATATTAGACAATTTTATGATTGCACATAGTAAAGAATGTGATTAAAGGCTCTTTACCTATTTCAAAAGTTTTAGTTTTCAAGGGTAATAGCTACATATGTTTAAAAAATGAAGATATTAGACTATTTTATGATGGCAAATGGTAAAGAATGTGATTAAAGGCTCTTTTCCTATGTCAAAAGTTTTAGTTTTCGAGGGTAATAGCTATGTCTATGAAAAAAATGAAGATATTAGACTATTTTATGATTGCACATGGTAAAGAATGTGATTAAAGGCTCTTTTCCTATTTCAAAAGTTTTAGTTTTCGAGGGTAATAGCTATGTATGTTGAAAAAATGAACATATTAGACAATTTTATGATTGCACATGGTATAGAATGTGATTAAAGGCTCTTTTCCTATTTCATAAGTTTTAGTTTTCGAGAGTAATAGCTTTGTCTGTGGAAAAAATGAAGATATTAGACAATTTTATAATTGCACATGGTAAAGAATGTGATTAAAGGCTTTTTTCCTATTTCAAAAGTTTTAGTTTTCGAGGGTAATAGCTACGTATGTTGAAAAAATGAAGATATTAGACTATTTTATGATTGCACATGGTAAAGAATGTGATTAAAGGCTCTTTTCCTATTTCAAAGGTTTTAGTTTTCGAGGGTAATAGCTACGTATGTTGAAAAAATGAAGATATTAGACTATTTTATGATTGCAAATGGTAAAGAATGTGATTAAATGCTCTTTTCCTATTTCAAAAGTTTTAGTTTTTGAGGTAATAGCTTTGTCTGTGGAAAAAATGAAGATATTAGACAATTTTATGGTTGCACATGGTAAAGAATGTGATTAAAGGCTCTTTTCCTATTTCAAAAGTTTTAGTTTTCAAGGGTAATAGCTACGTATGTTGAAAAACTGAAGATATTAGACTATTTTATGATTGCAAATGGTAAAGAATGTGATTAAAGGCTCTTTTCCTATTTCAAAAGTTTTAGTTTTCGAGGGTAATAGCTAAGTAGGTTGAAAAAATGAAGATATTAGACTATTTTATGATTGCAAATGGTAAAAAATATGATTAAAGGCTCTTTTCCTATTTCAAAAGTTTTAGTTTTCGAGGGTAAGAGCTTTGTCTTTGGAAAAAATGAAGATATTAGACAATTTTATGATTGCACATAGTAAAGAATGTGATTAAAGGCTCTTTACCTATTTCAAAAGTTTTAGTTTTCAAGGGTAATAGCTACATATGTTTAAAAAATGAAGATATTAGACTATTTTATGATTGCAAAAGGTAAAGAATGTGATTAAAGGCTCTTTTCCTATGTCAAAAGTTTTAGTTTTAGAGGGTAATAGCTATGTCTGTGAAAAAAATGAAGATATTAGACTATTTTATGATTGCACATGGTAAAGAATGTGATTAAAGGCTCTTTTCCTATTTCAAAAGTTTTAGTTTTCGAGGGTAATAGCTATGTATGTTGAAAAAATGAAGATATTAGACAATTTTATGATTGCACATGGTATAGAATGTGATTAAAGGCTCTTTTCCTATTTCAAAAGTTTTAGTTTTCGAGAGTAATAGCTTTGTTTGTGGAAAAAATGAAGATATTAGACAATTTTATAATTGCACATGGTAAAGAATGTGATTAAAGGCTTTTTTCCTATTTCAAAAGTTTTAGTTTTCGAGGGTAATAGCTACGTATGTTGAAAAAATGAAGATATTAGACTATTTTATGATTGCACATGGTAAAGAATGTGATTAAAGGCTCTTTTCCTATTTCAAAAGTTTTAGTTTTCGAGGGTAATAGCTACGTATGTTGAAAAAATGAAGATATTAGACTATTTTATGATTGCAAATGGTAAAGAATGTGATTAAATGCTCTTTTCCTATTTCAAAAGTTTTAGTTTTCGAGGTAATAGCTTTGTCTGTGGAAAAAATGAAGATATTAGACAATTTTATGATTGCACATGGTAAAGAATGTGATTAAAGGCTCTTTTCCTATTTCAAAAGTTTTAGTTTTTGAGGGTAATAGCTACGTATGTTGAAAAAATGAAGATATTAGACTATTTTATGATTGCAAATGGTAAAGAATGTGATTAAATGCTCTTTTCCTATTTCAAAAGTTTTAGTTTTTGAGGTAATAGCTTTGTCTGTGGAAAAAATGAAGATATTAGACAATTTTATGATTGCACATGGTAAAGAATGTGATTAAAGGCTCTTTTCCTATTTCAAAAGTTTTAGTTTTCAAGGGTAGTAGCTACGTATGTTGAAAAAATGAAGATATTAGACTATTTTATGATTGCAAATGGTAAAGAATGTGATTAAAGGCTCTTTTCCTATTTCAAAAGTTTTAGTTTTCGAGGGTAATAGCTAAGTAGGTTGAAAAAATGAAGATATTAGACTATTTTATGATTGCAAATGGTAAAAAATATGATTAAAGGCTCTTTTCCTATTTCAAAAGTTTTAGTTTTCGAGGGTAAGAGCTTTGTCTTTGGAAAAAATGAAGATATTAGACAATTTTATGATTGCACATAGTAAAGAATGTGATTAAAGGCTCTTTACCTATTTCAAAAGTTTTAGTTTTCAAGGGTAATAGCTACATATGTTTAAAAAATGAAGATATTAGACTATTTTATGATTGCAAATGTTAAAGAATGTGATTAAAGGCTCTTTTCCTATGTCAAAAGTTTTAGTTTTAGAGGGTAATAGCTATGTCTGTGAAAAAAATGAAGATATTAGACTATTTAATGATTGCACATGGTAAAGAATGTGATTAAAGGCTCTTTTCCTATTTCAAAAGTTTTAGTTTTCGAGGGTAATAGCTATGTATGTTGAAAAAATGAAGATATTAGACAATTTTATGATTGCACATGGTATAGAATGTGATTAAAGGCTCTTTTCCTATTTCAAAAGTTTTAGTTTTCGAGAGTAATAGCTTTGTTTGTGGAAAAAATGAAGATATTAGACAATTTTATAATTGCACATGGTAAAGAATGTGATTAAAGGCTTTTTTCCTATTTCAAAAGTTTTAGTTTTCGAGGGTAATAGCTACGTATGTTGAAAAAATGAAGATATTAGACTATTTTATGATTGCACATGGTAAAGAATGTGATTAAAGGCTCTTTTCCTATTTCAAAAGTTTTAGTTTTCGAGGGTAATAGCTACGTATGTTGAAAAAATGAAGATATTAGACTATTTTATGATTGCAAATGGTAAAGAATGTGATTAAATGCTCTTTTCCTATTTCAAAAGTTTTAGTTTTCGAGGGTAATAGCTTTGTCTGTGGAAAAAATGAAGATATTAGACAATTTTATGATTGCACATGGTAAAGAATGTGATTAAAGGCTCTTTTCCTATTTCAAAAGTTTTAGTTTTCAAGGGTAATAGCTACGTATGTTGAAAAAATGAAGATATTAGACTATTTTATGATTGCAAATGGTAAAGAATGTGATTAAAGGCTCTTTTCCTATTTCAAAAGTTTTAGTTTTCGAGGGTAATAGCTTTGTCTGTGGAAAAAATGAAGATATTAGACTATTTTATGATTGCACATGGTAAAGAATGTAATTAAAGGCTCTTTTCCTATGTCAAAAGTTTTAGTTTTCGAAGGTAATAGCTACGTATGTTGAAAAAATGAGGATATTAGACTATTTTATGATTGCAAATGGCAAAGAATGTGATTAAAGGCTCTTTTCCTATTTCAAAAGTTTTAGTTTTCGAAGGTAATAGCTACGTATGTTGAAAAAATGAAGATATTAGACTATTTTATGATTGCAAATGGCAAAGAATGTGATTAAAGGCTCTTTTCCTATTTCAAAAGTTTTAGTTTTCGAGGGTAATAGCTACTTATGTTGAAAAAATGAAGATATTAGACAATTTTATGATTGCACATGGTAAAGAATGTGATTAAAGGCTCTTTTCCTATTTCAAAAGTTTTAGTTTTTGAGGGTAATAGCTATGTCTGTGGAAAAAATGAAGATATTAGACTATTTTATGATTGCACATGGTAAAGAATGTGATTAAAGGCTCTCTTCCTATGTCAAAAGTTTTAGTTTTCGAAGGTAATAGCTACCTATGTTGAAAAAATGGAGATATTAGACTATTTTATGATTACAAATGGCAAAGAATGTGATTAAAGGCTCTTTTCCTATTTCAAAAGTTTTAGTTTTCGAGGGTAATAGCTACGTATGTTGAAAAAATGAAGATATTAGACAATTTTATGATTGCACATGGTAAAGAATGTGATTAAAGGCTCTTTTCCTATTTCATAAGTTTTAGTTTTCGAGAGTAATAGCTTTGTCTGTGGAAAAAATGAAGATATTAGACAATTTTATAATTGCACATGGTAAAGAATGTGATTAAAGGCTTTTTTCCTATTTCAAAAGTTTTAGTTTTCGAGGGTAATAGCTACGTATGTTGAAAAAATGAAGATATTAGACTATTTTATGATTGCACATGGTAAAGAATGTGATTAAAGGCTCTTTTCCTATTTCAAAAGTTTTAGTTTTCGAGGGTAATAGCTACGTATGTTGAAAAAATGAAGATATTAGACTATTTTATGATTGCAAATGGTAAAGAATGTGATTAAATGCTCTTTTCCTATTTCAAAAAGTTTAGTTTTCGAGGTAATAGCTTTGTCTGTGGAAAAAATGAAGATATTAGATAATTTTATGATTGCACATGGTAAAGAATGTGATTAAAGGCTCTTTTCCTATTTCAAAAGTTTTAGTTTTCAAGGGTAATAGCTACGTATGTTGAAAAAATGAAGATATTAGACAATTTTATGATTGCAAATGGTAAAGAATGTGATTAAAGGCTCTTTTCCTATTTCAAAAGTTTTAGTTTTCGAGGGTAATAGCTTTGTCTGTGGAAAAAATGAAGATATTAGACTATTTTATGATTGCACATGGTAAAGAATGCAATTAAAGGCTCTTTTCCTATGTCAAAAGTTTTAGTTTTCGAAGGTAATAGCTACGTATGTTGAAAAAATGAAGATATTAGACTATTTTATGATTGCGAATGGCAAAGAATGTGATTAAAGGCTCTTTTCCTATTTCAAAAGTTTTAGTTTTCGAAGGTAATAGCTACGTATGTTGAAAAAATGAAGATATTAGACTATTTTATGATTGCAAATGGCAAAGAATGTGATTAAAGGCTCTTTTCCTATTTCAAAAGTTTTAGTTTTCGAGGGTAATAGCTACTTATGTTGAAAAAATGAAGATATTAGACAATTTTATGATTGCAAATAGTAAAGAATGTGATTAAAGGCTCTTTTCCTATGTCAAAAGTTTTAGTTTTCGAGGGTAATAGCTACGTATGTTGAAAAAATGAAGATATTAGACTATTTTATAATTGCAAATGGTAAAGAATGTGATTAAAGGCTCTTTTCCTATGTCAAAAGTTTTAGTTTTCGGGGGTAATAGCTATGTATGTTGAAAAAATGAAGATATTAGACTATTTTATGATTGCAAATGGTAAAGAATGTGATTAAAGGCTCTTTTCCTATTTCAAAAGTTTTAGTTTTCGAGGGCAATAGCTATGTCTGTGGAAAAAATGAAGATATTAGACTATTTTATGATTGCACATGGTAAAGAATTTGATTAAAGGCTCTTTTCCTATGTCAAAAGTTTTAGTTTTCGAAGGTAATAGCTACGTATGTTGAAAAAATTGAGATATTAGACTATTTTATGATTGCAAATGGCAAAGAATGTGATTAAAGGCTGTTTTCCTATTTCAAAAGTTTTAGTTTTTGAGGGTAATAGCTACTTATGTTGAAAAAATGAAGATATTAGACAATTTTATAATTGCAAATGGTAAAGAATGTGATTAAAGGCTCTTTTCCTATTTCAAAAGTTTTAGTTTTCGAGGGTAATAGCTATGTCTGTGGAAAAAATGAAGATATTAGACTATTTTATGATTGCACATGGTAAAGAATCTGATTAAAGGCTCTTTTCCTATGTCAAAAGTATTTTTTTTTCGAGGGTGATAGCTACGTATGTTGAAAAAATGAAGATATTAGACTATTTAATGATTACAAATGGCGAAGTATGTGATTAAAGGCTCTTTTCCTATTTCAAAAGTTTTAGTTTTCGAGGGTAATAGCTATGTCTGTGGAAAAAATGAAGATATTAGACTATTTTGTGGAAAAAATGAAGATATTAGACAATTTTATGATTGCACATGGTAAAGAATGTGATTAAAGGCTCTTTTCCTATTTCAAAAATTTTAGTTTTCAAGGGTAATAGCTACGTATGTTGAAAAAATGAATATATTAGACAATTTTATGATTGCAAATGGTAAAGAATGTGATTAAAGGCTCTTTTCCTATTTCAAAAGTTTTAGTTTTCGAGGGTAATAGCTTTGTCTGTGGAAAAAATGAAGATATTAGACTATTTTATGATTGCACATGGTAAAGAATGCAATTAAAGGCTCTTTTCCTATGTCAAAAGTTTTAGTTTTCGAAGGTAATAGCTACGTATGTTGAAAAAATGAAGATATTAGACTATTTTATGATTGCGAATGGCAAAGAATGTGATTAAAGGCTCTTTTCCTATTTCAAAAGTTTTAGTTTTCGAAGGTAATAGCTACGTATGTTGAAAAAATGAAGATATTAGACTATTTTATGATTGCAAATGGTAAAGAATGTGATTAAAGGCTCTTTTCCTATTTCAAAAGTTTTAGTTTTCGAGGGTAATAGCTACTTATGTTGAAAAAATGAAGATATTAGACAATTTTATGATTGCAAATGGTAAAGAATGTGATTAAAGGCTCTTTTCCTATTTCAAAAGTTTTAGTTTTCGAGGGTAATAGCTACGTATGTTGAAAAAATGAAGATATTAGACTATTTTATAATTGCAAATGGTAAAGAATGTGATTAAAGGCTCTTTTCCTATGTCAAAAGTTTTAGTTTTCGGGGAAATAGCTACGTATGTTGAAAAAATGAAGATATTAGACTATTTTATGATTACAAATGGCGAAGTATGTGATTAAAGGCTCTTTTCCTATTTCAAAAGTTTTAGTTTTCGAGGGCAATAGCTATGTCTGTGGAAAAGATGAAGATATTAGACTATTTTATGATTGCACATGGTGAAGAATGTAATTAAAGGCTCTTTTCCTATTTCAAAAGTTTTAGTTTTCTAGGGTAATAGCTACGTATGTTGAAAAAATGAAGATATTAGACTATTTTATGGTTGCAAATGGTAAAGAATGTGATTAAAGGCTCTTTTCCTACGTAAAAAGTTTTAGTTTTCGAGGGTAAAAGCTACGTATGTTGAAAAAATGAAGATATTAGACTATTTTATGATTGCAAATGGTAAAGAATGTGATTAAAGGCTCTTTTCCTATTTCAAAAGTTTTAGTTTTCGAGGGTAATAGCTACTTATGTTGAAAAAATGAAGATATTAGACAATTTTATGATTGCACATGGTAAAGAATGTGATTAAAGGCTCTTTTCCTATTTCAAAAGTTTTAGTGTTTGAGGGTAATAGCTATGTCTGTGGAAAAAATGAAGATATTAGACTATTTTATGATTGCACATGGTAAAGAATGTGATTAAAGGCTCTCTTCCTATGTCAAAAGTTTTAGTTTTCGAAGGTAATAGCTACGTATGTTGAAAAAATGGAGATATTAGACTATTTTATGATTGCAAATGGCAAAGAATGTGATTAAAGGCTCTTTTCCTATTTCAAAAGTTTTAGTTTTCGAGGGTAATAGCTACTTATGTTGAAAAAATGAAGATATTAGACTATTTTATGATTGCAAATGATAAAGACTATTTTATAATTGCAAATGGTAAAGAATGTGATTAAAGGCTCTTTTCCTATGTCAAAAGTTTTAGTTTTCGGGGGAAATAGCTACGTATGTTGAAAAAATGAAGATATTAGACTATTTTATGATTGCAACTGGTAAAGAATGTGATTAAAGGCTCTTTTCCTATTTCAAAAGTTTTAGTTTTCGAGGGCAATAGCTATGTCTGTGGAAAAAATGAAGATATTAGACTATTTTATGATTGCACATGGTGAAGAATGTAATTAAAGGCTCTTTTCCTATTTCAAAAGTTTTAGTTTTCAAGGGTAATAGCTACGTATGTTGAAAAAATGAAGATATTAGACTATTTTATGGTTGCAAATGGTAAAGAATGTGATTAAAGGCTCTTTTCCTATTTCAAAAGTTTTAGTTTTCGAGGGTAATAGCTTTGTCTGTGGAAAAAATGAAGATATTAGACTATTTTATGATTGCACATGGTAAAGAATGTAATTAAAGGCTCTTTTCCTATGTCAAAAGTTTTAGTTTTCGAAGGTAATAGCTACGTATGTTGAAAAAATGAAGATATTAGACTATTTTCTTATTGCAAATGGCAAAGAATGTGATTAAAGGCTCTTTTCCTATTTCAAAAGTTTTAGTTTTCGAAGGTAATAGCTACGTATGTTGAAAAAATGAAGATATTAGACTATTTTATGATTGCAAATGGCAAAGAATGTGATTAAAGGCTCTTTTCCTATTTCAAAAGTTTTAGTTTTCGAGGGTAATAGCTACTTATGTTGAAAAAATGAAGATATTAGACAATTTTATGATTGCACATGGTAAAGAATGTGATTAAAGGCTCTTTTCCTATTTCAAAAGTTTTAGTTTTTGAGGGTAATAGCTATGTCTGTGGAAAAAATGAAGATATTAGACTATTTTATGATTGCACATGGTAAATAATGTGATTAAAGGCTCTCTTCCTATGTCAAAAGTTTTAGTTTTCGAAGGTAATAGCTACGTATGTTGAAAAAATGGAGATATTAGACTATTTTATGATTGCAAATGGCAAAGAATGTGATTAAAGGCTCTTTTCCTATTTCAAAAGTTTTAGTTTTCGAGGGCAATAGCTATGTCTGTGGAAAAAATGAAGATATTAGACTATTTTATGATTGCACATGGTAAAGAATTTGATTAAAGGCTCTTTTCCTATGTCAAAAGTTTTAGTTTTCGAAGGTAATAGCTACGTATGTTGAAAAAATTGAGATATTAGACTATTTTATGATTGCAAATGGCAAAGAATGTGATTAAAGGCTCTTTTCCTATTTCAAAAGTTTTAGTTTTCGAGGGTAATAGCTTTGTCTGTGGAAAAAATGAAGATATTAGACTATTTTATGATTGCACATGGTAAAGAATGTAATTAAAGGCTCTTTTCCTATGTCAAAAGTTTTAGTTTTCGAAGGTAATAGCTACGTATGTTGAAAAAATGAAGATATTAGACTATTTTCTTATTGCAAATGGCAAAGAATGTGATTAAAGGCTCTTTTCCTATTTCAAAAGTTTTAGTTTTCGAAGGTAATAGCTACGTATGTTGAAAAAATGAAGATATTAGACTATTTTATGATTGCAAATGGCAAAGAATGTGATTAAAGGCTCTTTTCCTATTTCAAAAGTTTTAGTTTTCGAGGGTAATAGCTACTTATGTTGAAAAAATGAAGATATTAGACAATTTTATGATTGCACATGGTAAAGAATGTGATTAAAGGCTCTTTTCCTATTTCAAAAGTTTTAGTTTTTGAGGGTAATAGCTATGTCTGTGGAAAAAATGAAGATATTAGACTATTTTATGATTGCACATGGTAAATAATGTGATTAAAGGCTCTCTTCCTATGTCAAAAGTTTTAGTTTTCGAAGGTAATAGCTACGTATGTTGAAAAAATGGAGATATTAGACTATTTTATGATTGCAAATGGCAAAGAATGTGATTAAAGGCTCTTTTCCTATTTCAAAAGTTTTAGTTTTCGAGGGCAATAGCTATGTCTGTGGAAAAAATGAAGATATTAGACTATTTTATGATTGCACATGGTAAAGAATTTGATTAAAGGCTCTTTTCCTATGTCAAAAGTTTTAGTTTTCGAAGGTAATAGCTACGTATGTTGAAAAAATTGAGATATTAGACTATTTTATGATTGCAAATGGCAAAGAATGTGATTAAAGGCTGTTTTCCTATTTCAAAAGTTTTAGTTTTTGAGGGTAATAGCTACTTATGTTGAAAAAATGAAGATATTAGACAATTTTATAATTGCAAATGGTAAAGAATGTGATTAAAGGCTCTTTTCCTATTTCAAAAGTTTTAGTTTTCGAGGGTAATAGCTATGTCTGTGGAAAAAATGAAGATATTAGACTATTTTATGATTGCACATGGTAAAGAATCTGATTAAAGGCTCTTTTCCTATGTCAAAAGTATTTTTTTTTCGAGGGTGATAGCTACGTATGTTGAAAAAATGAAGATATTAGACTATTTAATGATTACAAATGGCGAAGTATGTGATTAAAGGCTCTTTTCCTATTTCAAAAGTTTTAGTTTTCGAGGGTAATAGCTATGTCTGTGGAAAAAATGAAGATATTAGACTATTTTGTGGAAAAAATGAAGATATTAGACAATTTTATGATTGCACATGGTAAAGAATGTGATTAAAGGCTCTTTTCCTATTTCAAAAATTTTAGTTTTCAAGGGTAATAGCTACGTATGTTGAAAAAATGAATATATTAGACAATTTTATGATTGCAAATGGTAAAGAATGTGATTAAAGGCTCTTTTCCTATTTCAAAAGTTTTAGTTTTCGAGGGTAATAGCTTTGTCTGTGGAAAAAATGAAGATATTAGACTATTTTATGATTGCACATGGTAAAGAATGCAATTAAAGGCTCTTTTCCTATGTCAAAAGTTTTAGTTTTCGAAGGTAATAGCTACGTATGTTGAAAAAATGAAGATATTAGACTATTTTATGATTGCGAATGGCAAAGAATGTGATTAAAGGCTCTTTTCCTATTTCAAAAGTTTTAGTTTTCGAAGGTAATAGCTACGTATGTTGAAAAAATGAAGATATTAGACTATTTTATGATTGCAAATGGTAAAGAATGTGATTAAAGGCTCTTTTCCTATTTCAAAAGTTTTAGTTTTCGAGGGTAATAGCTACTTATGTTGAAAAAATGAAGATATTAGACAATTTTATGATTGCAAATGGTAAAGAATGTGATTAAAGGCTCTTTTCCTATTTCAAAAGTTTTAGTTTTCGAGGGTAATAGCTACGTATGTTGAAAAAATGAAGATATTAGACTATTTTATAATTGCAAATGGTAAAGAATGTGATTAAAGGCTCTTTTCCTATGTCAAAAGTTTTAGTTTTCGGGGGAAATAGCTACGTATGTTGAAAAAATGAAGATATTAGACTATTTTATGATTACAAATGGCGAAGTATGTGATTAAAGGCTCTTTTCCTATTTCAAAAGTTTTAGTTTTCGAGGGCAATAGCTATGTCTGTGGAAAAGATGAAGATATTAGACTATTTTATGATTGCACATGGTGAAGAATGTAATTAAAGGCTCTTTTCCTATTTCAAAAGTTTTAGTTTTCTAGGGTAATAGCTACGTATGTTGAAAAAATGAAGATATTAGACTATTTTATGGTTGCAAATGGTAAAGAATGTGATTAAAGGCTCTTTTCCTACGTAAAAAGTTTTAGTTTTCGAGGGTAAAAGCTACGTATGTTGAAAAAATGAAGATATTAGACTATTTTATGATTGCAAATGGTAAAGAATGTGATTAAAGGCTCTTTTCCTATTTCAAAAGTTTTAGTTTTCGAGGGTAATAGCTACTTATGTTGAAAAAATGAAGATATTAGACAATTTTATGATTGCACATGGTAAAGAATGTGATTAAAGGCTCTTTTCCTATTTCAAAAGTTTTAGTGTTTGAGGGTAATAGCTATGTCTGTGGAAAAAATGAAGATATTAGACTATTTTATGATTGCACATGGTAAAGAATGTGATTAAAGGCTCTCTTCCTATGTCAAAAGTTTTAGTTTTCGAAGGTAATAGCTACGTATGTTGAAAAAATGGAGATATTAGACTATTTTATGATTGCAAATGGCAAAGAATGTGATTAAAGGCTCTTTTCCTATTTCAAAAGTTTTAGTTTTCGAGGGTAATAGCTACTTATGTTGAAAAAATGAAGATATTAGACTATTTTATGATTGCAAATGATAAAGACTATTTTATAATTGCAAATGGTAAAGAATGTGATTAAAGGCTCTTTTCCTATGTCAAAAGTTTTAGTTTTCGGGGAAATAGCTACGTATGTTGAAAAAATGAAGATATTAGACTATTTTATGATTGCAACTGGTAAAGAATGTGATTAAAGGCTCTTTTCCTATTTCAAAAGTTTTAGTTTTCGAGGGCAATAGCTATGTCTGTGGAAAAAATGAAGATATTAGACTATTTTATGATTGCACATGGTGAAGAATGTAATTAAAGGCTCTTTTCCTATTTCAAAAGTTTTAGTTTTCAAGGGTAATAGCTACGTATGTTGAAAAAATGAAGATATTAGACTATTTTATGGTTGCAAATGGTAAAGAATGTGATTAAAGGCTCTTTTCCTATTTCAAAAGTTTTAGTTTTCGAGGGTAATAGCTTTGTCTGTGGAAAAAATGAAGATATTAGACTATTTTATGATTGCACATGGTAAAGAATGTAATTAAAGGCTCTTTTCCTATGTCAAAAGTTTTAGTTTTCGAAGGTAATAGCTACGTATGTTGAAAAAATGAAGATATTAGACTATTTTCTTATTGCAAATGGCAAAGAATGTGATTAAAGGCTCTTTTCCTATTTCAAAAGTTTTAGTTTTCGAAGGTAATAGCTACGTATGTTGAAAAAATGAAGATATTAGACTATTTTATGATTGCAAATGGCAAAGAATGTGATTAAAGGCTCTTTTCCTATTTCAAAAGTTTTAGTTTTCGAGGGTAATAGCTACTTATGTTGAAAAAATGAAGATATTAGACAATTTTATGATTGCACATGGTAAAGAATGTGATTAAAGGCTCTTTTCCTATTTCAAAAGTTTTAGTTTTTGAGGGTAATAGCTATGTCTGTGGAAAAAATGAAGATATTAGACTATTTTATGATTGCACATGGTAAATAATGTGATTAAAGGCTCTCTTCCTATGTCAAAAGTTTTAGTTTTCGAAGGTAATAGCTACGTATGTTGAAAAAATGGAGATATTAGACTATTTTATGATTGCAAATGGCAAAGAATGTGATTAAAGGCTCTTTTCCTATTTCAAATTTTTTAGTTTTCGAGGGTAATAGCTATGTCTGTGGAAAAAATGAAGATATTAGACTATTTTATGATTGCACATGGTAAAGAATGTGATTAAAGGCTCTTTTCCTATGTCAAAAGTTTTAGTTTTCGAGGGTAATAGCTACGTATGTTGAAAAAATGAAGATATTAGACTATTTTATAATTGCAAATGGTAAAGAATTTGATTAAAGGCTCTTTTCCTATGTCAAAAGTTTTAGTTTTCGGGGGTAATAGCTACGTATGTTGAAAAAATGAAGATATTAGACTATTTTATGATTGCACATGGTAAAGAATGTGATTAAAGGCTCTTTTCCTATTTCAAAAGTTTTAGTTTTCGAGGGTAATAGCTATGTCTGTGGAAAAAAATGAAGATATTAGACTATTTTATGATTGCACATGGTAAAGAATTTGATTAAAGGCACTCTTCCTATGTCAAAAGTTTTAGTTTTCGAAGGTAATAGCTACGTATGTAGAAAAAAATTGAGATATTAGACTATTTTATGATTGCAAATGGCAAAGAATGTGATTAAAGGCTCTTTTCCTATTTCAAAAGTTTAGTTTTTGAGGGTAATAGCTACTAATGTTGAAAAAATGAAGATATTAGACAATTTTATAATTGCAAATGGTAAAGAATGTGATTAAAGGCTCTTTTCCTATTTCAAAAGTTTTAGTTTTCGAGGGTAATAGCTATGTCTGTGGAAAAAATGAAGATATTAGACTATTTTATGATTGCACATGGTAAAGAATCTGATTAAAGGCTCTTTTCCTATGTCAAAAGTATTTTTTTTCGAGGGTGATAGCTACGTATGTTGAAAAAATGAAGATATTAGACTATTTTATGATTACAAATGGTGAAGTATGTGATTAAAGGCTCTTTTCCTATTTCAAAAGTTTTAGTTTTCGAGGGTAATAGCTATGTCTGTGGAAAAAATGAAGATATTAGACTATTTTATGATTGCACATGGTAAAGAAAGTGATTAAAGGCTCTTTTCCTATTTCAAAAGTTTTAGTTTTTGAGGGTAATAGCTACGTATGTTGAAAAAATGAAGATATTAGACAATTTTATGATTGCACATGGTAAAGAATGTGATTAAAGGCTCTTTTCCTATTTCAAAAGTTTTAGTTTTCGAGGGTAATAGCTACCTATGTTGAAAAAATGAAGATATTAGACTATTTTATTATTGCACATGGTAAAGAATGTGATTAAAGGCTCTTTTTCTTTTTCAAAAGTTTTAGTTTTCGAGGGTAATAGCTAAGTATGTTGAAAAAATGAAGATATTAGACAATTTTATGATTGCACATGGTAAAGAATGTGATTAAAGGCTCTTTTCCTATTTCAAAAGTTTTAGTTTTTGAGGGTAATAGCTACGTATGTTGAAAAAATGAAGATATTAGACTATTTGATGATTGAACATGGTAAAGAAGGTGATTAAAGGCTCTTTTCCTATTTCAAAAGTTTTAGTTTTCGAGGGTAATAGCTACGTATGTTGAAAAAATGAAGATAATAGACTATTTTATTATTGCAAATGGTAAAGAATGTGATTAAAGGCTCTTTTCCTATGTCAAAAGTTTTAGTTTTCGAGGATA
>NW_027066159.1:0-19445 GCF_032884065.1 Artemia franciscana
TAAAGGCTCTTTTCCTATTTCAAAAGTTTTAGTTTTCGGGGGTAAGAGCTACGTATGTTGAAAAAATGAAGATATTAGACTATTTTATGATTGCAAATGGTAAAGAATGTAATTAAAGGCTCTTTTCCTATGTCAAAAGTTTTAGTTTTCGAGGATTATAGCTACGTGTGTTGATAAAATGAAGATTTTAGACTATTTTATCATTGCAAATGGTAAAGAATGTGATTGAAGGCTCTTTTCCTATTTCAAAAGTTTTATTTTTCGAGGGTAATAGCTTTGTCTGTGGAAAAAATGAAGATATTAGACTATTTTATGATTGCAAATGGTAAAGAATGTGATTAAAGGCTCTTTTCCTATTTCAAAAGTTTTAGTTTTCGAGGGTAATAGCTAGGTCTGTGGAAAAAATGAAGATATTAGACTATTTTATGATTGCACATGGTAAAGAATGTGATTAAAGGCTCTTTTCCTATTTCAAAAGTTTTAGTTTTCGAGGGTAATAGCTACGTATGTTGAAAAAATGAAGATATTAGACTATTTTATGATTGCAAATGGTAAAGAATGTGATTAAAGGCTCTTTTCCTATTTCAAAAGTTTTAGTTTTCGAGGGTAATAGCTTTGTCTGTGGAAAAAATGAAGATATTAGACAATTTTATGATTGCACATGGTAAAGAATGTGATTAAAGACTCTTTTCCTATTTCAAAAGTTTTAGTTTTCGAGGGTAATAGCTAGGTCTGTGGAAAAAATGAAGATATTAGAATATTTTATGATTCCACATGGTAAAGAATGTGATTAAAGGCTCTTTTCCTATTTCAAAAGTTTTAGTTTTCGAGGGTAATAGCTAGGTCTGTGGAAAAAATGAAGATATTAGACTATTTTATGATTCCACATGGTAAAGAATGTGATTAAAGGCTCTTTTCCTATTTCAAAAGTTTTAGTTTTCGAGGGTAATAGCTAGGTCTGTGGAAAAAATGAAGATATTAGACTATTTTATGATTGAAAATGGTAAAGAATGTGATTAAAGGCTCTTTTCCTATTTCAAAAGTTTTAGTTCTCGAGGGTAATAGCTTTGTCTGTGGAAAAAATGAAGATATTAGACTATTTTATGATTGAAAATGGTAAAGAATGTGATTAAAGGCTCTTTTCCTATGTCAAAAGTTTTAGTTTTCGAGGGTAATAGCTACGTATGTTGAAAAAATGAAGATATTAGACTATTTTATGATTGCAAATGGTTAAGAATGTGATTAAAGGCTCTTTTCCTATTTCAAAAGTTTTAGTTTACGAGGGTAATAGCTACGTATGTTGAACAAATGAAGATATTAGACTATTTTATGATTGCAAATGGTAAAGAATGTGATTAAAGGCTCTTTTCCTATTTCAAAAGTTTTAGTTTTCGAGGGTAATAGTTACGTATGTTGAAAAAATAAAGATATTAGACTATTTTATGATTGCAAATGGTAAAGAATGTGATTAAAGGCTCTTTGCCTATTTCAAAAGTTTTAGTTTTCGAGGGTAATAGCTACGTATGTTGAAAAATTGAAGATATTAGACAATTTTATCATTGCAAATGGTAAAGAATGTGATTAAAGGCTCTTTTCCTATTTCAAAAGTTTTAGTTTTCGAGGGTAATAGGTTTGTCTGTGGAAAAAATGAAGATATTTGACAATTTTATGATTGCACATTGTAAAGAATGTGAGTAATGGCTCTTTTCCTATTTCAAAAGTTTTAGTTTTCGGGGGTAAGAGCTACGTATGTTGAAAAAATGAAGATATTAGACTATTTTATGATTGCAAATGGTAAAGAATGTAATTAAAGGCTCTTTTCCTGTGTCAAAAGTTTTAGTTTTCGAGGATAATAGCTACGTATGTTGATAAAATGAAGATATTAGACTATTTTATGATTGCAAATGGTAAAGAATGTGATTAAAGGCTCTTTTCCTATTTCAAAAGTTTAGTTTTCGAGGGTAATAGCTAGGTCTGTGGAAAAAATGAAGATATTAGACTATTTTATGATTCCACATGGTAAAGAATGTGATTAAAGGCTCTTTTCCTATTTCAAAAGTTTTAGTTTTCGAGGGTAATAGCTACGTATATTGAAAAAATGAAGATATTAGACAATTTTATGATTGCACATGGTAAAGAATGTGATTAAAGGCTCTTTTCCTATGTCAAAAGTTTTAGTTTTCGAGGGTAATAGCTACGTATGTTGAAAAAATGAAGATATTAGACTATTTTATGATTGCAAATGGTAAAGAATGTGATTAAAGCTCTTTTCCTATGTCAAAAGTTTTAGTTTTCGAGGGTAATAGGTACGTATGTTGAAAAATGAAGATATTAGACAATTTTATGATTGCACATGGTAAAGAATGCGATTAAAGACTCTTTTCCTATTTCAAAAGTTTTAATTTTCGAGGGTAATAGCTACGTAAGTTGAAAAAATGAAGATATTAGACTATTTTATGATTGCAAATGGTAAAGAATGTGATTAAAGGCTCTTTTCCTATTTCAACAGTTTTAGTTTTCGAGGGTAATAGCTTTGTCCGTGGAAAAAATGAAGATATTTGACAATTTTATGATTGCAAATTGTAAAGAATGTGATTAAAGGCTCTTTTCCTACTTCAAAAGTTTCAGTTTTCGGGGGTAAGAGCTAAGTATGTTGAAAAAATGAAGATATTAGACTATTTTATGATTGCAAATGGTAAAGAATGTAATTAAAGGCTCTTTTCCTATGTCAAAAGTTTTAGTTTTCGAGGATAATAGCTACGTATGTTGAAAAAATGAAGATATTAGACTATTTTATCATTGCAAATGGTAAAGAATGTGATTGAAGGCTCTTTTCCTATTTCAAAAGTTTTAGTTTTCGAGGGTAATAGCTTTGTCTGTGGAAAAAATGAAGATATTAGACTATTTTATGATTGCAAATGGTAAAGAATGTGATTAAAGACTCTTTTCCTATTTCAAAAGTTTTAGTTTTCGAGGGTAATAGCTAGGTCTGTGGAAAAAATGAAGATATTAGAATATTTTATGATTGCACATGGTAAAGAATGTGATTAAAGGCTCTTTTCCTATTTCAAAAGTTTTAGTTTTCGAGGGTAATAGCTACGTATGTTGAAAAAATGAAGATATTAGACTATTTTATGATTCCACATGGTAAAGAATGTGATTAAAGGCTCTTTTCCTACTTCAAAAGTTTTAGTTTTTGAGGGTAATAGCTACGTATGTTGAAAAAATGAAGATATTAGACTATTTTATGATTGCAAATGGTAAAGAATGTGATTAAAGGCTCTTTTCCTATTTCAAAAGTTTTAGTTTTCGAGGGTAATAGCTTTGTCTGCGGAAAAAATGAAGATATTAGACAATATTATGATTGCATATGGTAAAGAATGTGATAAAAGACTCTTTTCCTATTTCAAAAGTTTTAGTTTTCGAGGGTAATAGCTAGGTCTGTGGAAAAAATGAAGATATTAGACTATTTTATGATTGAAAATGGTAAAGAATGTGATTAAAGGCTCTTTTCCTAATGTCAAAAGTTTTGGTTTTCGAGGGTAATAGCTACGTATGTTGAAAAAATGAAGATATTAGACTATTTTATAATTGCTAATGGTTAAGAATGTGATTAAAGGCTCTTTTCCTATTTCAAAAGTTTTAGTTTTCGAGAGTAATAGCTACGTATGTTGAAAAAATAAAGATATTAGACTATTTTATGATTGCAAATGGTAAAGAATGTGATTAAAGGCTCTTTGCCTATTTCAAAAGTTTTAGTTTTCGAGGGTAATAGTTACGTATTTTGAAAAAATGAAGATATTAGACAATTTTTTGATTTCACATGGTAAAGAATGTGATTAAAGGCTCTTTTCCTCTTTCAAAAGTTTTAGTTTTCGAGGGTAATAGCTACGTATGTTGAAAAATTGAAGATATTAGACTATTTTATGATTGCACATGGTAAAGAATGTGATTAAAGGTTCTTTTCCTATTTCAAAAGTTTTAGTTTTCGAGGGTAATAGCTACGTATGTTGAAAAAATGAAGATATTAGACAATTTTATCATTGCAAATGGTAAAGAATGTGATTAAAGGCTCTTTTCCTATTTCAAAAGTTTTAGTTTTCGAGGGTAATAGGTTTGTCTGTGGAAAAAATGAAGATATTTGACAATTTTATGATTGCACATTGTAAAGTAATGTGATTAAAGGCTCTTTTCCTATTTCAAAAGTTTTAGTTTTCGGGGGTAAGAGCTACGTATGTTGAAAAAATGAAGATATTAGACTATTTTACTATTGCACATGGTAAAGAATGTAATTAAAGGCTCTTTTCCTATGTCAAAAGTTTTAGTTTTCGAGGATTATAGCTACGTGTGTTGATAAAATGAAGATTTTAGACTATTTTATCATTGCAAATGGTAAAGAATGTGATTGAAGGCTCTTTTCCTATTTCAAAAGTTTTATTTTTCGAGGGTAATAGCTTTGTCTGTGGAAAAAATGAAGATATTAGACTATTTTATGATTGCAAATGGTAAAGAATGTGATTAAAGGCTCTTTTCCTATTTCAAAAGTTTTAGTTTTCGAGGGTAATAGCTAGGTCTGTGGAAAAAATGAAGATATTAGACTATTTTATGATTGCACATGGTAAAGAATGTGATTAAAGGCTCTTTTCCTATTTCAAAAGTTTTAGTTTTCGAGGGTAATAGCTACGTATGTTGAAAAAATGAAGATATTAGACTATTTTATGATTCCACATGGTAAAGAATGTGATTAAAGGCTCTTTTCCTATTTCAAAAGTTTTAGTTTTCGAGGGTAATAGCTACGTATGTTGAAAAAATGAAGATATTAGACTATTTTATGATTGCAAATGGTAAAGAATGTGATTAAAGGCTCTTTTCCTATTTCAAAAGTTTTAGTTTTCGAGGGTAATAGCTTTGTCTGTGGAAAAAATGAAGATATTAGACAATTTTATGATTGCACATGGTAAAGAATGTGATTAAAGACTCTTTTCCTATTTCAAAAGTTTTAGTTTTCGAGGGTAATAGCTAGGTCTGTGGAAAAAATGAAGATATTAGAATATTTTATGATTCCACATGGTAAAGAATGTGATTAAAGGCTCTTTTCCTATTTCAAAAGTTTTAGTTTTCGAGGGTAATAGCTAGGTCTGTGGAAAAAATGAAGATATTAGACTATTTTATGATTCCACATGGTAAAGAATGTGATTAAAGGCTCTTTTCCTATTTCAAAAGTTTTAGTTTTCGAGGGTAATAGCTAGGTCTGTGGAAAAAATGAAGATATTAGACTATTTTATGATTCCACATGGTAAAGAATGTGATTAAAGGCTCTTTTCCTATTTCAAAAGTTTTAGTTCTCGAGGGTAATAGCTTTGTCTGTGGAAAAAATGAAGATATTAGACTATTTTATGATTGAAAATGATAAAGAATGTGATTAAAGGCTCTTTTCCTATGTCAAAAGTTTTAGTTTTCGAGGGTAATAGCTACGTATGTTGAAAAAATGAAGATATTAGACTATTTTATGATTGCAAATGGTTAAGAATGTGATTAAAGGCTCTTTTCCTATTTCAAAAGTTTTAGTTTTCGAGGGTAATAGCTACGTATGTTGAACAAATGAAGATATTAGACTATTTTATGATTGCAAATGGTAAAGAATGTGATTAAAGGCTCTTTTCCTATTTCAAAAGTTTTAGTTTTCGAGGGTAATAGTTACGTATGTTGAAAAAATAAAGATATTAGACTATTTTATGATTGCAAATGGTAAAGAATGTGATTAAAGGCTCTTTGCCTATTTCAAAAGTTTTAGTTTTCGAGGGTAATAGTTACGTAATTTGAAAAAATGAAGATATTACACAATTTTATGATTGCACATGGTAAAGAATGTGATTAAAGGCTCTTTTCCTATTTCAAAAGTTTTAGTTTTCGAGGGTAATAGCTACGTATGTTGAAAAATTGAAGATATTAGACTATTTTATGATTGCACATGGTAAAGAATGTGATTAAAGGTTCTTTTCCTATTTCAAAAGTTTTAGTTTTCGAGGGTAATAGCTACGTATGTTGAAAAAATGAAGATATTAGACAATTTTATCATTGCAAATGGTAAAGAATGTGATTAAAGGCTCTTTTCCTATTTCAAAAGTTTTAGTTTTCGGGGGTAAGAGCTACGTATGTTGAAAAAATGAAGATATTAGACTATTTTATGATTGCAAATGGTAAAGAATGTAATTAAAGGCTCTTTTCCTGCGTCAAAAGTTTTAGTTTTCGAGGATAATAGCTACGTATGTTGATAAAATGAAGATATTAGACTATTTTATGATTGCAAATGGTAAAGAATGTGATTAAAGGCTCTTTTCCTATTTCAAAAGTTTTAGTTTTCGAGGGTAATAGCTAGGTCTGTGGAAAAAATGAAGATATTAGACTATTTTATGATTCCACATGGTAAAGAATGTGATTAAAGGCTCTTTTCCTATTTCAAAAGTTTTAGTTTTCGAGGGTAATAGCTACGTATATTGAAAAAATGAAGATATTAGACAATTTATGATTCCACATGGTAAAGAATGTGATTAAAGGCTCTTCTCCTATTTCAAAAGTTTTAGTTTTCGAGGGTAATAGCTACGTATGTTGAAAAAATGAAGATATTAGACTATTTTATGATTGCAAATGGTAAAGAATGTGATTAAAGGCTCTTTTCCTATGTCAAAAGTTTTAGTTTTCGAGGGTAATAGGTACGTATGTTGAAAAATGAAGATATTAGACAATTTTATGATTGCACATGGTAAAGAATGCGATTAAAGACTCTTTTCCTATTTCAAAAGTTTTAATTTTCGAGGGTAATAGCTACGTAAGTTGAAAAAATGAAGATATTAGACTATTTTATGATTGCAAATGGTAAAGAATGTGATTAAAGGCTCTTTTCCTATTTCAAAAGTTTTAGTTTTCGAGGGTAATAGCTACGTATGTTGAAAAATTGAAGATATTAGACTATTTTATGATTGCACATGGTAAAGAATGTGATTAAAGGTTCTTTTCCTATTTCAAAAGTTTTAGTTTTCGAGGGTAATAGCTACGTATGTTGAAAAAATGAAGATATTAGACAATTTTATCATTGCAAATGGTAAAGAATGTGATTAAAGGCTCTTTTCCTATTTCAAAAGTTTTAGTTTTCGGGGGTAAGAGCTACGTATGTTGAAAAAATGAAGATATTAGACTATTTTATGATTGCAAATGGTAAAGAATGTAATTAAAGGCTCTTTTCCTGTGTCAAAAGTTTTAGTTTTCGAGGATAATAGCTACGTATTTTGATAAAATGAAGATATTAGACTATTTTATGATTGCAAATGGTAAAGAATGTGATTAAAGGCTCTTTTCCTATTTCAAAAGTTTTAGTTTTCGAGGGTAATAGCTAGGTCTGTGGAAAAAATGAAGATATTAGACTATTTTATGATTCCACATGGTAAAGAATGTGATTAAAGGCTCTTTTCCTATTTCAAAAGTTTTAGTTTTCGAGGGTAATAGCTACGTATATTGAAAAAAATGAAGATATTAGACAATTTTATGATTCCACATGGTAAAGAATGTGATTAAAGGCTCTTTTCCTATTTCAAAAGTTTTAGTTTTCGAGGGTAATAGCTACGTATGTTGAAAAAATGAAGATATTAGACTATTTTATGATTGCAAATGGTAAAGAATGTGATTAAAGGCTCTTTTCCTATGTCAAAAGTTTTAGTTTTCGAGGGTAATAGGTACGTATGTTGAAAAATGAAGATATTAGACAATTTTATGATTGCACATGGTAAAGAATGCGATTAAAGACTCTTTTCCTATTTCAAAAGTTTTAATTTTCGAGGGTAATAGCTACGTAAGTTGAAAAAATGAAGATATTAGACTATTTTATGATTGCAAATGATAAAGAATGTGATTAAAGGCTCTTTTCCTATGTCAAAAGTTTTAGTTTTCGAGGGTAATAGCTACGTATGTTGAAAAAATGAAGATATTGGACTATTTTATGATTGCAAATGGTAAAGAATGAGATTAAAGGCACTTTTTCTATGTCAAAAGTTTTAGTTTTCGAGGGTACTAGCTACGTATGTTGAAAAAATGAAGATATTAGACTATTTTATGATTGCAAATGGTAAAGAATGTGAATAAAGGCTCTTCTCCTATTGCAAAAGTTTTAGTTTTCGAGGGTAATAGTTACGTATTTTGAAAAAATGAAGATATTAGACAATTTTATGATTGCACATGGTAAAGAATGTGATTAAAGGCTCTTTTCCTATGTCAAAAGTTTTAGTTTTCGAGGGTAATAGCTACGTATTTTGAAAAAATGAAGATATTAGACAATTTTATGATTGCACATGGTAAAGAATGTGATTAAAGGCTCTTTTCCTATTTCAAAAGTTTTAGTTTTCGAGGGTAATAGCTACGTATGTTGAAAAAATGAAGATATTAGACTATTTTATGATTGCAAATGGTAAAGAATGTGATTAAAGGCTCTTTCCTTTGTCAAAAGTTTTAGTTTTCGAGGGTAATAGCTACGTATGTTGAAAAAATGAAGATATTAGACTATTTTATGATTGCAAATGGTAAAGAATGTGATTAAAGGCTCTTTTCCTTTGTCAAAAATTTTAGTTTTCGAGGGTAATAGCTACGTATGTTGAAAAAATGAAGATATTAGACTATTTTATGATTGTAAATGGTAAAGAATGTGATTAAAGGCTCTTTTCCTATGTCAAAAGTTTTAGTTTTCGAGGGTAATAGCTACGTATGTTGAAAAATGAAAATATTAGACAATTTTATGATTGCACATGGTAAAGAATGTGATTAAAGACTCTTTTTCCATTTCAAAAGTTTTAGTTTTCGAGGGTAATAGCTACGTATGTTGAACAAATGAAGATATTAGACTATTTTATGATTGCAAATGGTAAAGAATGTGATTAAAGGCTCTTTTCCTATTTCAAAAGTTTTAGTTTTCGAGGGTAATAGCTACGTATGTTGAAAAAATGAAGATATTAGACTATTTTATGATTGCAAATGGTAAAGAATGTGATTAAAGGCTCTTTTCCTATGTCAAAAGTTTTAGTTTTTTTTGGGTAATAGCTACGTATGTTGAAAAAATGAAGATATAGACTATTGTATGATTGCAAATGGTAAAGAATGCGATTAAAGGCTCTTTTCCTATGTCAAAAGTTTTAGTTTTCGAGGGTAATAGCTACGTATGTTGAAAAAATGAAGATATTAGACTATTTTATGATTGCAAATGGTAAAGAATGAGATTAAAGGCACTTTTTCTATGTCAAAAGTTTTAGTTTTCGAGGGTAATAGCTATGTATGTTGAAAAAAATGAAGATATTAGACTATTTTATGATTGCAAATGGTAAAGAATGTGAATAAAGGCTCTTCTCCTATTTCAAAAGTTTTAGTTTTAGAGGGTAATAGTTACGTATTTTGAAAAAATGAAGATATTAGACAATTTTATGATTGCACATGGTAAAGAATGTGATTAAAGGCTCTTTTCCTATTTCAAAAGTTTTAGTTTTCGAGGGTAATAGCTACGTATGTTGAACAAATGAAGATATTAGACTATTTTATGATTGCAAATGGTAAAGAATGTGATTAAAGGCTCTTTTCCTATTTCAAAAGTTTTAGTTTTCGAGGGTAATAGCTACGTATGTTGAAAAAATGAAGATATTAGACTATTTTATGATTGCAAATGGTAAAGAATGTGATTAAAGGCTCTTTTCCTATGTCAAAAGTTTTAGTTTTCGAGGGTAATAGCTACGTATGTTGAAAAAATAAAGATATTAGACTATTTTATGATTGCAAGTGGTAAAGAATGTGATTAAAGGCTCTTTTCCTATTTCAAAAGTTTTAGTTTTCGAGGGTAATAGTTATGTATTTTGTAAAAATGAAGATATTAGACAATTTTACTTTTGCACATGGTAAAGAATGTGATTGAAGGCTCTTTTCCTATTTCAAAAGTTTTAGTTTTCGAGGGTAATAGCTACGTATGTTGAAAAAATGAAGATATTAGACTATTTTATGATTGCAAAGGGTAAAGAATGTGATTAAAGGCTCTTTTCCTTTGTCAAAAGTTTTAGTTTTCGAGGGTAATAGCTACGTATGTTAAAAAAATGAAGATATTAGACTATTTTATGATTGCAAATGGTAAAGAATGTGATTAAAGGCTCTTTTCCTTTGTCAAAAGTTTTAGTTTTCGAGGGTAATAGCTACGTATGTTGAAAAAATGAAGATATTAGACTATTTTTTTATTGCAAATGGTAAAGAATGTGATTAAAGGCTCTTTTCCTATGTCAAAAGTTTTAGTTTTCGAGGGTAATAGCTACGTATGTTGAAAAATGAAGATATTAGACAATTTTATGATTTCACATGGTAAAGAATGTGATTAAAGACTCTTTTCCTATTTCAAAAGTTTTAGTTTTCGAGGATAATAGCTACGTAAGTTGAAAAAATGAAGATATTAGACTATTTTATGATTGCAAATGGTAAAGAATGTGATTAAAGGCTCTTTTCCTATTTCAAAAGTTTTAGTTTTCGAGGGTAATAGCTACGTATGTTGAAAAAATGAAGATATTAGACTATTTTATGATTGCAAATGGTAAAGAATGTGATTAAAGGCTCTTTTCCTATGTCAAAAGTTTTAGTTTTCGAGGTTAATAGCTACGTATGTTGAAAAAATGAAGATATTAGACTATTTTATGATTGCAAATGGTAAAGAATGTGATTAAAGGCTCTTTTTCTATTTCAAAAGTTTTAGTTTACGAGGGTAATAGCTACGTATGTTGAAAAAATGAAGATATTAGTCTATTTTATGATTGCAAATGGTAAGTTGTGATTAAAGGCTCTTTTCCTATTTCAAAAGTTTTAGTTTTCGAGGGTAATAGTTACGTATTTTGAAAAAATTAAGATATTAGACAATTTTATGATTGCAAATGGTAAAGAATGTGATTAAAGGCTCTTTTCCTATTTCAAAAGTTTTAGTTTTCGAGGGTAATAGCTACGTATGTTGAAAAAATGAAGATATTAGACTATTTTATGATTGTAAATGGTAAAGAATGTGATTAAAGGCTCTTTTCCTTTGTCAAAAGTTTTAGTTTTCGAGGGTAATAGCTACGTATGGTGAAAAAATGAAGATATTAGACTATTTTATGATTGCAAATGGTAAAGAATGTGATTAAAGGCTCTTTTCTTATGTCAAAAGTTTTAGTTTTCGAGGGTAATAGCTACGTATGTTGAAAAATGAAGATATTAGACAATTTTATGATTGCACATGGTAAAGAATGTAATTAAAGACTCTTTTCCTATTTCAAGAGTTTTAGTTTTCGAGGGTAATAGCTACGTAAGTTGAAAAAATGAAGATATTAGACTATTTTATGATTGCAAATGGTAAAGAATGTGATTAAAGGCTCTTTTCCTATTTCAAAAGTTTTAGTTTTCGAGGGTAATAGCTACGTATGTTGAAAAAATGAAGATATTAGACTATTTTATGATTGCAAATGGTAAAGAATGTGATTAAAGGCTCTTTTTCTATGTCAAAAGTTTTAGTTTTCGAGGGCAATAGCTACGTATGTTGAAAAATGAAGATATTAGACTATTTTATGATTGCAAATGGTAAAGAATGTGATTAAAGGCTCTTTTCCTATTTCAAAAGTTTTAGTTTTCGAGGGTAATAGTTACGTATTTTGAAAAAATGAAGATATTAGACAATTTTATGATTGCACATGGTAAAGAATGTGATTAAAGGCTCTTTTCCTATTTCAAAAAATTTAGTTTTCGAGGGTAATAGCTACGTATGTTGAAAAAATGAAGATATTAGACTAGTTTATGATTGCAAATGGTAAAGAATGTGATTAAAGGCTCTTTTCCTATTTCAAAAGTTTTAGTTTTCGAGGGTAATAGCTACGTATGTTGAAAAAATGAAGATATTAGACTATTTTATGATTGCAAATGGTAAAGAATGTGATTAAAGGCTCTTTTCCTTTGTCAAAAGTTTTAGTTTTCGAGGGTAATAGCTACGTATGTTGAAAAAATGAAGATATTAGAATATTTTATGGTTGCAAATGGTAAAGAATGTGATTAAAGGCTCTTTTCCTATGTCAAAAGTTTTAGTTTTCGAGGGTAATAGCTACGTATGTTGAAAAATGAAGATATTAGACAATTTTATGATTGCACATGGTAAAGAATGTGATTAAAGACTCTTTTCCTATTTCAAAAGTTTTAGTTTTCGAGGGTAATAGCTACGTAAGTTGAAAAAATGAAGATATTAGACTATTTTATGATTGCAAATGGTAAAGAATGTGATTAAAGGCTCTTTTCCTATTTCAAAAGTTTTAGTTTTCGAGTGTAATAGCTACGTATGTTGAAAAAATGAAGATATTAGACTATTTTATGATTGCAAATGGTAAAGAATGTGATTAAAGGCTCTTTTCCTATGTCAAAAGTTTTAATTTTCGAGGGGTAATAGCTACGTATGTTGAAAAAATGAAGATATTAGACTATTTTATGATTGCAAATGGTAAAGAATGTGATTAAAGGCTCTTTTTCTATGTCAAAAGTTTTAGTTTTCGAGGGTAATAGCTACGTATGTTGAAAAAATGAAGGTATTAGACTATTTTATGATTGCAAATGGTAAAGAATGTGATTAAAGGCTCTTTTCCTATTTCAAAAGTTTTAGTTTTCGAGGGTAATAGCTACGTATGTTAAAAAAATGAAGATATTAGACTATTTTATGATTGCAAATGGTAAAGAATGTGATTAAAGGCTCTTTTCTTATTTCAAAAGTTTTAGTTTTCGAGGGTAATTTTTACGTATGTTGAAAAAATGAAGATATTAGACTATTTTATGATTGCAAATGGTAAAGAATGTGATTAAAGGCTCTTTTCCTATGTCAAAAGTTTTAGTTTTCGAGGGTAATAGCTACGTATGTTGAAAAATGAAGATATTTAACAATTTTATGATTGCACATGGTAAAGAATGCGATTAAAGACTCTTTTCCTATTTCAAAAGTTTTAATTTTCGAGGGTAATAGCTACGTAAGTTGAAAAAATGAAGATATTAGACTATTTTATGACTGTAAATGGTAAAGAATGTGATTAAAGGCTCTTTTCCTATTTCAAAAGTTTTAGTTTTCGAGGGTAATAGCTACGTATGTTGAACAAATGAAGATATTAGACTATTTTATGATTGCAAATGGTAAAGAATGTGATTAAAGGCTCTTTTCCTATTTCAAAAGTTTTAGTTTTCGAGGGTAATAGCTACGTATGTTGAAAAAATGAAGATATTAGACTATTTTATGATTGCAAATGGTAAAGAATGTGATTAAAGGCTCTTTTCCTATGTCA
The DNA here is from genome assembly GCF_032884065.1 of Artemia franciscana. NCBI lineage: Eukaryota > Metazoa > Arthropoda > Branchiopoda > Anostraca > Artemiidae > Artemia > Artemia franciscana. The sequence continues at coordinate 13,347 of NW_027066159.1, forward strand.
AAAGTTTTAGTTTTGAGGGTAATAGCTACGTATGTTGAAAAAATAAAGATATTAGACTATTTTATGATTGCAAGTGGTAAAGAATGTGATTAAAGGCTCGTTTCCTATTTCAAAAGTTTTAGTTTTCGAGGGTAATAGTTACGTATTTTGAAAAAATGAAGATATTAGACAATTTTATGATTGCACATGGTAAAAAATGTGATTGAAGGCTCTTTTCCTATTTCAAAAGTTTTAGTTTTCGAGGGTAATAGCTATGTATGTTGAAAAAATGAAGATATTAGACTATTTTATGATTGCAAATGGTAAAGAATGTGATAAAAGGCTCTTTTCTTTTGTCAAAAGTTTTAGTTTTCGAGGGTAATAGCTAAGTATGTTAAAAAAATGAAGATATTAGACTATTTTATGATTGCAAATGGTAAAGAATGTGATTAAAGGCTCTTTTCCTTTGTCAAAAGTTTTAGTTTTCGAGGGTAATAGCTACGTATGTTGAAAAAATGAAGATATTAGACTATTTTTTTATTGCAAATGGTAAAGAATGTGATTAAAGGCTCTTTTCCTATGTCAAAAGTTTTAGTTTTCGAGGGTAATAGCTACGTATGTTGAAAAATGAAGATATTAGACAATTTTATGATTGCACATGGTAAAGAATGTGATTAAAGACTCTTTTCCTATTTCAAAAGTTTTAGTTTTCGAGGATAATAGCTACATAAGTTGAAAAAATGAAGATATTAGACTATTTTATGATTGCAAATGGTAAAGAATGTGATTAAAGGCTCTTTTTCTATTTCAAAAGTTTTAGTTTTCGAGGGTAATAGCTACGTATGTTGAAAAAATGAAGATATTAGACTATTTTATGATTGCAAATGGTAAAGAATGTGATTAAAGGCTCTTTTCCTATGTCAAAAGTTTTAGTTTTCGAGGTTAATAGCTACGTATGTTGAAAAAATGAAGATATTAGACTATTTTATGATTGCAAATGGTAAAGAATGTGATTAAAGGCTCTTTTTCTATGTCAAAAGTTTTAGTTTACGAGGGTAATAGCTACGTATGTTGAAAAAATGAAGATATTAGTCTATTTTATGATTGCAAATGGTAAGTTGTGATTAAAGGCTCTTTTCCTATTTCAAAAGTTTTAGTTTTCGAGGGTAATAGTTACGTATTTTGAAAAAATTAAGATATTAGACAATTTTATGATTGCACATGGTAAAGAATGTGATTAAAGACTCTTTTCCTATTTCAAAAGTTTTAGTTTTCGAGGGTAATAGCTACGTATGTTGAACAAATGAAGATATTAGACTATTTTATGATTGCAAATGGTAAAGAATGTGATTAAAGGCTCTTTTCCTATTTCAAAAGTTTTAGTTTTCGAGGGTAATAGCTACGTATGTTGAAAAAATGAAGATATTAGACTATTTTATGATTGCAAATGGTAAAGAATGTGATTAAAGGCTCTTTTCCTATGTCAAAAGTTTTAGTTTTTTTGGGTAATAGCTACGTATGTTGAAAAAATGAAGATATTAGACTATTTTATGATTGCAAATGGTAAAGAATGCGATTAAAGGCTCTTTTCCTATGTCAAAAGTTTTAGTTTTCGAGGGTAATAGCTACGTATGTTGAAAAAATGAAGATATTAGACTATTTTATGATTGCAAATGGTAAAGAATGAGATTAAAGGCACTTTTTCTATGTCAAAAGTTTTAGTTTTCGAGGGTAATAGCTATGTATGTTGAAAAAATGAAGATATTAGACAATTTTATGATTGCAAATGGTAAAGAATGTGATTAAAGGCTCTTTTCCTATGTCAAAAGTTTTAGTTTTCGAGGGTAATAGCTACGTATGTTGAACAAATGAAGATATTAGACTATTTTATGATTGCAAATGGTAAAGAATGTGATTAAAGGCTCTTTTCCTATTTCAAAAGTTTTAGTTTTCGAGGGTAATAGCTACGTATGTTGAAAAAATGAAGATATTAGACTATTTTATGATTGCAAATGGTAAAGAATGTGATTAAAGGCTCTTTTCCTATGTCAAAAGTTTTAGTTTTCGAGGGTAATAGCTACGTATGTTGAAAAAATAAAGATATTAGACTATTTTATGATTGCAAGTGGTAAAGAATGTGATTAAAGGCTCTTTTCCTATTTCAAAAGTTTTAGTTTTCGAGGGTAATAGTTATGTATTTTGAAAAAATGAAGATATTAGACAATTTTACTTTTGCACATGGTAAAGAATGTGATTGAAGGCTCTTTTCCTATTTCAAAAGTTTTAGTTTTCGAGGGTAATAGCTACGTATGTTGAAAAAATGAAGATATTAGACTATTTTATGATTGCAAATGGTAAAGAATGTGATTAAAGGCTCTTTTCCTTTGTCAAAAGTTTTAGTTTTTGAGGGTAATAGCTACGTATGTTAAAAAAATGAAGATATTAGACTATTTTATGATTGCAAATGGTAAAGAATGTGATTAAAGGCTCTTTTCCTTTGTCAAAAGTTTTAGTTTTCGAGGGTAATAGCTACGTATGTTGAAAAAATGAAGATATTAGACTATTTTTTTATTGCAAATGGTAAAGAATGTGATTAAAGGCGCTTTTCCTATGTCAAAAGTTTTAGTTTTCGAGGGTAATAGCTACGTATGTTGAAAAATGAAGATATTAGACAATTTTATGATTGCACATGGTAAAGAATGTGATTAAAGACTCTTTTCCTATTTCAAAAGTTTTAGTTTTCGAGGATAATAGCTACGTAAGTTGAAAAAATGAAGATATTAGACTATTTTATGATTGCAAATGGTAAAGAATGTGATTAAAGGCTCTTTTCCTATGTCAAAAGTTTTAGTTTTCGAGGTTAATAGCTACGTATGTTGAAAAAATGAAGATATTAGACTATTTTATGATTGCAAATGGTAAAGAATGTGATTAAAGGCTCTTTTTCTATGTCAAAAGTTTTAGTTTACGAGGGTAATAGCTACGTATGTTGAAAAAATGAAGATATTAGTCTATTTTATGATTGCAAATGGTAAGTTGTGATTAAAGGCTCTTTTCCTATTTCAAAAGTTTTAGTTTTCGAGGGTAATAGTTACGTATTTTGAAAAAATTAAGATATTAGACAATTTTATGATTGCAAATGGTAAAGAATTTGATTAAAGGCTCTTTTCCTATTTCAAAAGTTTTAGTTTTCGAGGGTAATAGCTACGTATGTTGAAAAAATGAAGATATTAGACTATTTTATGATTGCAAATGGTAAAGAATGTGATTAAAGGCTCTTTTCCTTTGTCAAAAGTTTTAGTTTTCGAGGGTAATAGCTACGTATGGTGAAAAAATGAAGATATTAGACTATTTTATGATTGCAAATGGTAAAGAATGTGATTAAAGGCTCTTTTCTTATGTCAAAAGTTTTAGTTTTCGAGGGTAATAGCTACGTATGTTGAAAAATGAAGATATTAGACAATTTTATGATTGCACATGGTAAAGAATGTAATTAAAGACTCTTTTTCTATTTCAAAAGTTTTAGTTTTCGAGGGTAATAGCTACGTAAGTTGAAAAAATGAAGATATTAGACTATTTAATGATTGCAAATGGTAAAGAATGTGATTAAAGGCTCTTTTCCTATTTCAAAAGTTTTAGTTTTCGAGGGTAATAGCTACGTATGTTGAAAAAATGAAGATATTAGACTATTTTATGATTGCAAATGGTAAAGAATGTGATTAAAGGCTCTTTTTCTATGTCAAAAGTTTTAGTTTTCGAGGGCAATAGCTACGTATGTTGAAAAATGAAGATATTAGACTATTTTATGATTGCAAATGGTAAAGAATGTGATTAAAGGCTCTTTTCCTATTTCAAAAGTTTTAGTTTTCGAGGGTAATAGTTACGTATTTTGAAAAAATGAAGATATTAGACAATTTTATGATTGCACATGGTAAAGAATGTGATTAAAGGCTCTTTTCCTATTTCAAAAAATTTAGTTTTCGAGGGTAATAGCTACGTATGTTGAAAAAATGAAGATATTAGACTATTTTATGATTGCAAATGGTAAAGAATGTGATTAAAGGCTCTTTTCCTATTTCAAAAGTTTTAGTTTTCGAGGGTAATAGCTACGTATGTTGAAAAAATGAAGATATTAGACTATTTTATGATTGCAAATGGTAAAGAATGTGATTAAAGGCTCTTTTCCTATGTCAAAAGTTTTAGTTTTCGAGGGTAATAGCTACGTATGTTGAAAAAATGAAGATATTAGACTATTTTATGATTGCAAATGGTAAAGAATGTGATTAAAGGCTCTTTTTCTATGTCAAAAGTTTTAGTTTTCGAGGGTAATAGCTACGTATGTTGAAAAAATGAAGATATTAGACAATTTTATGACTGTACATGGTAAATAATGTGATTAAAGACTCTTTTCCTATTTCAAAAGTTTTAGTTTTCGAGGGTAATAGCTACGTATGTTAAAAAAATGAAGATATTAGACTATTTTATGATTGCAAATGGTAAAGAATGTGATTAAAGGCTCTTTTCCTATTTGAAAAGTTTTAGTTTTCGAGGGTAATAGCTACGTAAGTTGAAAAAATGAAGATATTAGACTATTTTATGATTGCAAATGGTAAAGAATGTGATTAAAGGCTCTTTTCCTGTTTCAAAAGTTTTAGTTTTCGAGGGTAATAGCTACGTATGTTGAAAAAATGAAGATATTAGACTATTTTATGGTTGCAAATGGTAAAGAATGTGATTAAAGGCTCTTATCCTTTGTCAAAAGTTTTAGTTTTCGAGGGTAATAGCTACGTATGTTGAAAAAATGAAGATACTAGAATATTTTATGGTTGCAAATGGTAAAGAATGTGATTAAAGGCTCTTTTCCTATGTCAAAAGTTTTAGTTTTCGAGGGTAATAGCTACGTATGTTGAAAAATGAAGATATTAGACAATTTTATGATTGCACATGGTAAAGAATGTGATTAAAGACTCTTTTCCTATTTCAAAAGTTTTAGTTTTCGAGGGTAATAGCTACGTAAGTTGAAAAAATGAAGATATTAGACTATTTTATGATTGCAAATGGTAAAGAATGTGATTAAAGGCTCTTTTCCTATTTCAAAAGTTTTAGTTTTCGAGGGTAATAGCTACGTATGTTGAAAAAATGAAGATATTAGACTATTTTATGATTGCAAATGGTAAAGAATGTGATTAAAGGCTCTTTTCCTATGTCAAAAGTTTTAGTTTTCGAGGGTAATAGCTACGTATGTTGAAAAAATGAAGATATTAGACTATTTTATGATTGCAAATGGTAAAGAATGTGATTAAAGGCTCTTTTTCTATGTCAAAAGTTTTAGTTTTCGAGGGTAATAGCTACGTATGTTGAAAAAATGAAGGTATTAGACTATTTTATGATTGCAAATGGTAAAGAATGTGATTAAAGGCTCTTTTCCTATTTCAAAAGTTTTAGTTTTCGAGGGTAATAGCTACGTATGTTAAAAAAATGAAGATATTAGACTATTTTATGATTGCAAATGGTAAAGAATGTGATTAAAGGCTCTTTTCTTATTTCAAAAGTTTTAGTTTTCGAGGGTAATTTTTACGTATGTTGAAAAAATGAAGATATTAGACTATTTTATGATTGCAAGGCTCTTTTCCTATGTCAAAAGTTTTAGTTTTCGAGGGTAATAGCTACGTATGTTGAAAAATGAAGATATTTGACAATTTATGATTGCACATGGTAAAGAATGCGATTAAAGACTCTTTTCCTATTTCAAAAGTTTTAATTTTCGAGGGTAATAGCTACGTAAGTTGAAAAATTGAAGATATTAGACTATTTTATGATTGTAAATGGTAAAGAATGTGATTAAAGGCTCTTTTCCTATTTCAAAAGTTTTAGTTTTCGAGGGTAATAGCTACGTATGTTGAACAAATGAAGATATTAGACTATTTTATGATTGCAAATGGTAAAGAATGTGATTAAAGGCTCTTTTCCTATTTCAAAAGTTTTAGTTTTCGAGGGTAATAGCTACGTATGTTGAAAAAATGAAGATATTAGACTATTTTATGATTGCAAATGGTAAAGAATGTGATTAAAGGCTCTTTTCCTATGTCAAAAGTTTTAGTTTTTTTTTGAGGGTAATAG
>NW_027066160.1:0-19441 GCF_032884065.1 Artemia franciscana
AAAAAAAAAGCCTTTAATCACATTCTTTACCATTTGCAATCATAAAATAGTCTAATATCTTCATTTTTTCAACATACGTAGCTATTACCCTCGAAAACTAAAACTTTTGACATAGGAAAAGAGCCTTTAATCACATTCTTTACCATGTGAAATCATAAAATAGTCTAATATCTTCATTTTTGCCACAGATAAAGCTATTACCCTCGAAAACTAAAACTTTTGAAATAGGAAAAGAGCCTTTAATCACATTCTTCACCATGCGCAATCATAAAATAGTATAATATCATCATTTTTTCTACAGACGTAGCTATTACCTCCGAAAACTAAAAGTTTTGAAATAGGAAAAGAGCCTTTAATCACATTCTTTACCATGTGCATTTTTTCCACAGACGTAGCTATTACCCCCGAAAATTAAAAAATTTTGAAATAGGAAAAGATCCTTTAATCACATTTTTTACCATGTGCAATCATGAAATAGTTTAATATCTTCATTTTTTCCATGGACGTAGCTATTACCCCCGAAAACTAAAACTTTTAAAATAGGAAAAGAGCCTTTAATCGCATTCTTTACCATGTGCAATCATAAAATAGTCTAATATCTTCATTTTTTCCACACACATAGCTATTACCCCCGAAAACTAAAACTTTTGAAATAGGAAAAGAGCCTTTAATCACATTCTTTACCATGTGCAATCATAAAATAGTCTAATATCTTCATTTTTTCCACAGACATGGCTATTACCCTCGAAAACTAAAACTTTTGAAATAGGAAAAGAGCCTTTAATCATATTCTTTACCATGTGCAATCATAAAATAGTCTAATATCTTCTTTTTTTCCAGAGATATAGCTATTAGCCTTGAAAACAAAAACTTTTGAAATAGGAAAAGAGCCTTTAATCACATTCTTTACCATGTGCAATCATAAAAAAGTCTAATATCTTCATTTTTTCCACAGACGTAGCTATTACCCCCGAAAACTAAAACTTTTGAAATAGGAAAAGAGCCTTTAATCACATTCTTTACCATGTGCAATCATAAAATAGTCTAATATCTTCATTTTTTCCACAGACATAGCTATTACCCTCGAAAACTAAAACTTATGAAATAGGAAAAGAGCCTTTAATCACATTCTTTACCATGCGCAATTATAAAATAGTCTAATATCTTCATTTTTTTCCACAGACATAGCTATTACCCTCGAAAACTAAAACTTTTGAAATAGGAAAAGATCCTTTAATCACATTCTTTACCATGTGCAATCATAAAATAGTCTAATATCTTCATTTTTTCCACGGACGTAGCTATTACCCCCGAAAACTAAAACTTTTAAAATAGGAAAAGAGCCTTTAATCACATTCTTTACCATGTGCAATCATAAAATAGTCTAATATCTTCATTTTTTCCACACACATAGCTATTACCCCCGAAAACTAAAACTTTTGAAATAGGAAAAGAGCCTTTAATCACATTCTTTACCATGTGCAATCATAAAATAGTCTAATATCTTCATTTTTTCCACAGACATGGCTATTACCCTCGAAAACTAAAACTTTTGAAATAGGAAAAGAGCCTTTAATCATATTCTTTACCATGTGCAATCATAAAATAGTCTAATATCTTCTTTTTTTCCAGAGATATAGCTATTAGCCTTGAAAACAAAAACTTTTGAAATAGGAAAAGAGCCTTTAATCACATTCTTTACCATGTGCAATCATAAAAAAGTCTAATATCTTCATTTTTTCCACAGACGTAGCTATTACCCCCGAAAACTAAAACTTTTGAAATAGGAAAAGAGCCTTTAATCACATTCTTTACCATGTGCAATCATAAAATAGTCTAATATCTTCATTTTTTCCACAGACATAGCTATTACCCTCGAAAACTAAAACTTATGAAATAGGAAAAGAGCCTTTAATCACATTCTTTACCATGCGCAATTATAAAATAGTCTAATATCTTCATTTTTTTCCACAGACATAGCTATTACCCTCGAAAACTAAAACTTTTGAAATAGGAAAAGAGCCTTTAATCATATTCTTTACCATGTGCAATCATAAAATAGTCTAATATCTTCATTTTTTCCACGGACGTAGCTATTACCCCCGAAAACTAAAACTTTGGAAATAAGAAAAGAGCCTTTAATCACATTCTTTACCATGTGCAATCATAAAATAGTCTAATATCTTCATTTTTTCCACAGACATAGCTATTACCCTCGAAAACTAAAACTTTTGAAATAGGAAAAGAGCCTTTAATCACATTCTTTACCATATGCAATCATAAAATAGTCAAATATCTTTTTTTTCCACAGACATACATATTACCCTCGAAAACTAAAACTTTTGAAATAGGAAAAGAGCCTTTAATCACATTCTTTACCTTGTGCAATCATAAAATAGTCTAATATCTTCATTTTTTCCACGGACGTAGCTATTACCCCCGAAAACTAAAACTTTTGAAATAGGAAAAGAGCCTTTAATCACATTCTTTACCATGTGCAATCATAAAATAGTCTAATATCTTCATTTTTTCCACAGACATAGCTATTACCCTCGAAAACTAAAACTTTTGAAATAGGAAAAGAGCCTTTAATCACATTCTTTACCATGTGCAATCATAAAATAGTCTAATATCTTCATTTTTTCCACGGACGTAGCTATTACCTCCGAAAACTAAAACTTTTGAAATAGGAAAAGAGCCTTTAATCACATTCTTTACCATGTACAATCATGAAATAGTTTAATATCTTCATTTTTTCCACGGACGTAGCTATTACCCCCGAAAACTAAAACTTTTGAAATAGGAAAAGAGCCTTTAATCATATTCTTTACCATGTGCCATCATAAAATAGTCTAATATCTTCATTTTTTCCACAGACGTAGCTATTATCCCCGAAAACTAAAACTTTTGAAACTGGAAAAGAGCCTTTAATCACATTCTTTACCATATGCAATCATAAAATAGTCTAATATCTTCATTTTTTCCACGGACGTAGCTATTACCCCCGAAAACTAAAACTTTTGAAATAGCAAAAGAGCCTTTAATCACATTCTTTACCATGTGCAATATTAAAATAGTCTAATATCTTTATTTTTTCCACAGACGTTGCTATTACCCCCGAAAACTAAAACTTTTGAAATAGGAAAAGAGTCTTTAATCACTGTCTTTACCATGTGCAATCATGAAGTAGTTTAATATCTTCATTTTTTCCACGGACGTAGCTATTACCCCCGAAAACTAAAACTTTTGAAATAGGAAAAGAGCCTTTAATCACATTCTTTACCATGTGCATGAAGGGTAATGTAGCTATTACCCTCGAAAACTAAAACTTTTGAAATAGGAAAAGAGCCTTTAATCACATTCTTTACCAAGCACAATCATAAAATAGTCTAATATCTTCATTTTTTCCAAAGACGTAGCTATTACCCCCGAAAACTAAAACTTTTGAAATAGGAAAAGAGCCTTTAATCACATTCTTTACCATGTGCAGTCATAAAATAGTCTAATATCTTTATTTTTTCCACAGACATAGATATTACCCTCTAAAACTAAACATTTGAAATAGAAAAAGAGCCTTTAATCACATTCTTTACCATGTGCAATCATAAAATAGTCTAATATCTTCATTTTTTCCACAGACGTAGCTATTACCCTCGAAAACTAAAAATTTTGAAATAGGAAAAGAGCCTTTAATCACATTCTTTACCATGTACAATCTTAAAATAGTCTAATATCTTCATTTCTTCCAAAGACGTAGCTATTACCCCCGAAAACTAAAACTTTTGAAATAGGAAAAGAGCCTTTAATCACATTCTTTACCACGTGCCATCATAAAATAGTCTAATGTCTTCATTTTTTCCACAGACATAGCTATTACCCTCGAAACCTAAAACTTTTGAAATAGGAAAAGAGCCTTTAATCACATTCTTTACCAACCACAATCATAAAATAGTCTAATATCTTCATTTTTTCCACAGACGTAGCTATTACCCCCGAAAACTAAAACTTTTGAAATAGGAAAAGAGCTTTAATCACATTCTCTACCATGTGCAATCATAAAATAGTCTAATGTCTTCTTTTTTCCACAGACATAGCTATTACCCTCGAAAACTAAAACTTTTGAAATAGGAAAAGAGCCTTTAATCACATTCTTTACCATGTGCAATCATAAAATAGTCTAATATCTTCATTTTTTCCAAAGACGTAGCTATTACCCCCGAAAACTAAAACTTTTGAAATAGGAAAAGAGCCTTTAATCACATTCTTTACCATGTGCCATCATAAAATAGTCTAATGTCTTCATTTTTTCCACATACATAGCTATTACCCTCGAAAACTAAAACTTTTGAAATAGGAAAAGAGCCTTTAATCACATTCTTTACCATGTGCATGAAGGGTAATGTAGCTATTACCCTCGAAAACTAAAACTTTTGAAATAGGAAAAGAGCCTTTAATCACATTCTTTACCATGTGCAATCATAAAATAGTCTAATATCTTCTTTTTTTCCACGGACTTAGCTATTACCCCCGAAAACTAAAACTTTTGAAATAGGAAAAGATCCTTTAATCACATTTTTTACCATGTGCAATCATGAAATAGTTTAATATCTTCATTTTTCCACGGACGTAGCTATTACCCCCGAAAACTAAAACTTTTAAAATAGGAAAAGAGCCTTTAATCACATTCTTTAAAAATTTGCAATCTCAAAATAGTCTAATATCTTCATTTTTTCCACAGACATAGCTATTACCCTCGAAAACTAAAACTTTTGAAATAGGAAAAGAGCCTTTAATCACATTCTTTACCATGTGGAATCTTAAAATAGTCTAATATCTTCTTTTTTTCCACAGACATAGCTATTACCCTCGAAGACTAAAACTTTTGAAATAGGAAAAGAGCCTTTAATCACATTCTTTACCATGTGGAATCTTAAAATAGTCTAATATCTTCTTTTTTTCCACAGACATAGCTATTACCCTCGAAGACTAAAACTTTTGAAATAGGAAAAGAGTCTTTAATCACATTCTTTACCATGCGCAATTATAAAATAGTGTAATATCTTCGTTTTTTCCACAGACGTAGCTATTACCCCCTAAAACCAAAAATTTTGAAATAGGAAAAGAGCCTTTAATCACATTCTTTACCATGTGCAATCATGAAATAGTTTAATAATTTCATTTTTTCTACGGGCGTAGCTATTACCCCCGAAAACTAAAACTTTTAAAATGGGAAAAGAGCCTTTAATCACATTTTTTACCATGTGCAATCATAAAATAGTCTAATATCTTAATTTTTTCCAGGGACGTAGCTATTCCCCCGAAAACTAAAACTTTTGATATAGGAAAAGAGCCTTTAATCACATTCTTTACCATTTGCAATTTTAAAATAGTCTAATATCTTCATTTTTCCACAGACTTAGCTATTACCCCCGAAAACTAAAACTTTTGAAATAGGAAAAGAACGTTTAATCACATTCTTTACCATGTCAAATCATAAAATGGTCTAATATCTTCTTTTTTTCCACAGACATAGCTATTACCCTCGAAAACCAAGACTTTTGAAATAGGAAAAGAGCGTTTAATCACATTCTTTACCATGCGCAATCATAAAATAGTCTAATATCTTCATTTTTTTAAAAGACGTAGCTATTACCCCCGAAAACCAAAACTTTTGAAATAGGAAAAGAGCCTTTAATCACATTCTTTAGCATGTGCCATCATAAAATAGTCTAATGTTTTCATTTTTTCCACAGACATAGCTATTACCCTCGAAAACTAAAACTTTTGAAATAGGAAAAGAGCCTTTAATCACATTCTTTACCATGTGCATGAGGGTAATGAAGCTATTACCCTCGAAAACTAAAACTTTTGAAATAGAAAAAGAGCCTTTAATCACATTCTTTACCATGTGCAATCATAAAATAGTCTAATATCTTCATTTTTTCCAAAGACGTAGCTATTACCCTCAAAAACTAAAACTTTTGAAATAGGAAAAGAGCCTTTAATCACATTCTTTACCATGTGCAATCATAAAATAGTCTAATGTCTTCTTTTTTCCACAGACATAGCTTATACCCTCGAAAACTAAAACTTTTGAAATAGGAAAAGAGCCTTTAATCACATTCTTTACCATGTGCAATCATAAAATAGTCTAATATCTTCATTTTTTCCAAAGACGTAGTTATTACCCCCGAAAACTAAAACTTTTGAAATAGGAAAAGAGCCTTTAATCAAATTCTTTAGCATGTGCAATCATGAAATAGTTTAATAATTTCATTTTTTCTACGGGCGTAGCTATTACCCCCGAAAACTAAAACTTTTAAAATGGGAAAAGAGCCTTTAATCACATTTTTTACCATGTGCAATCATAAAATAGTCTAATATCTTAATTTTTTCCAGGGACGTAGCTATTCCCCCGAAAACTAAAACTTTTGATATAGGAAAAGAGCCTTTAATCACATTCTTTACCATTTGCAATTTTAAAATAGTCTAATATCTTCATTTTTCCATAGACTTAGCTATTACCCCCGAAAACTAAAACTTTTGAAATAGGAAAAGAGCCTTTAATCACATTCTTTACCATGTGCAATCATAAAATAGTCTAATGTCTTCTTTTTTTCCACAGACATAGCTATTACCCTCGAAAACTAAGACTTTTGAAAAAGGAAAAGAGCCTTTAATCACATTCTTTACCATGTGCAATCATAAAATAGTCTAATATCTTCATTTTTTCCAAAGACGTAGCTATTACCCCCGAAAACTAAAACTTTTGAAATAGGAAAAGAGCCTTTAATCACATTCTTTAGCATGTGCCATCATAAAATAGTCTAATGTTTTCATTTTTTCCACAGACATAGCTATTACCCTCGAAAACTAAAACTTTTGAAATAGGAAAAGAGCCTTTAATCACATTCTTTACCATGTGCATGAGGGTAATGAAGCTATTACCCTCGAAAACTAAAACTTTTGAAATAGAAAAAGAGCCTTTAATCACATTCTTTACCAAGCACAATCATAAAATAGTCTAATATCTTCATTTTTTCCACAGACGTAGCTATTACCCCCGAAAACTAAAACTTTTGAAGTAGGAAAAGAGCCTTTAATCACATTCTTTACCATGTGCAATCATAAAATAGTCTAATATCTTTATTTTTTCCAAAGACATAGATATTACCCTCTAAAACTAAAACATTTGAAATAGAAAAAGAGCCTTTAATCACATTCTTTACCATGTGCAATCATAAAATAGTCCAATATCTTCATTTTTTCCACAGACATAGCTATTACCCTCAAAAACTAAAACTTTTGAAATAGGAAAAGAGCCTTTAATCACATTCTTTACCATGTGCAATCATAAAATAGTCTAATATCTTCATTTTTTTCACAGACATAGCTATTACCCTCGAAAACTAAAACTTTTGAAATAGCAAAAGAGTCTTTAATCACATTCTTTACCATTTGCAATCTTAAAATAGTCTAATATCTTCATTTTTTCCACAGACGTAGCTACTACCCCCGAAAACTAAAACTCTTGAAATAGGAATAGAGCCTTTAATCACATTCTTTACCATACGCAATCATAAATAGTCTAATATCTTCATTTTTTCCACAGACCTAGCTATTAACCTCAAAAACTAAAACTTTTGAAATAGGAAAAGAGCCTTTAATCACATTCTTTACCAACCACAATCATAAAATAGTCTAATATCTTCATTTTTTCCACAGACGTAGCTATTACCCCCGAAAACTAAAACTTTTGAAATAGGAAAAGAGCCTTTAAGCACATTCTTTACCATGTGCAATCATAAAATAGTCTAATGTCTTCTTTTTTTCCACAGACATAGCTATTACCCTCGAAAACTAAAACTTTTGAAATAGGAAAAGAGCCTTTAATCACATTCTTTACCATGTGCAATCATAAAATAGTCTAATATCTTCATTTTTTCCAAAGACTTAGCTATTACCCTCAAAAACTAAAACTTTTGAAATAGGAAAAGAGCCTTTAATCACATTCTTTACCATGTGCAATCATAAAATAGTCTAATGTCTTCTTTTTTCCACAGACATAGCTTATACCCTCGAAAACTAAAACTTTTGAAATAGGAAAAGAGCCTTTAATCACATTCTTTACCATGTGCAATCATAAAATAGTCTAATATCTTCATTTTTTCCAAAGACGTAGTTATTACCCCCGAAAACTAAAACTTTTGAAATAGGAAAAGAGCCTTTAATCACATTCTTTACCATGTGCCATCATAAAATAGTCTAATGTCTTCATTTTTTCCACAGACATAGCTATTACCCTCGAAAACTAAAACTTTTGAAATAGGAAAAGAGCCTTTAATCACATTCTTTACCATGTGCATGAAGGGTAATGTAGCTATTACCCTCGAAAACTAAAACTTTTGAAATAGGAAAAGAGCCTTTAATCACATTCTTTACCAAGCACAATCATAAAATAGTCTAATATCTTTATTTTTTCCACAGACATAGATATTACCCTCTAAAACTAAAACATTTGAAATAGAAAAAGAGCCTTTAATCACATTCTTTACCATGTGCAATCATAAAATAGTCTAATATCTTCATTTTTTCCACAGACGTAGCTATTACCCTCGAAAACTAAAAATTTTGAAATAGGAAAAGAGCCTTTAATCACATTCTTTACCATGTGCAATCTTAAAATAGTCTAATATCTTCATTTTTTCCAAAGACGTAGCTATTACCCCCGAAAACTAAAACTTTTGAAATAGGAAAAGAGCCTTTAATCACATTCTTTACCATGTGCCATCATAAAATAGTCTAATGTCTTCATTTTTTCCACAGACATAGCTATTACCCTCGAAAACTAAAACTTTTGAAATAGGAAAAGAGCCTTTAATCACATTCTTTACCAACCACAATCATAAAATAGTCTAATATCTTCATTTTTTCCACAAACGTAGCTATTACCCCCGAAAACTAAAACTTTTGAAATAGGAAAAGAGCTTTAATCACATTCTCTACCATATGCAATCAAAAAATAGTCTAATGTCTTCTTTTTTCCACAGACATAGCTATTACCCTCGAAAACTAAAACTTTTGAAATAGGAAAAGAGCCTTTAATCACATTCTTTACCATGTGCCATCATAAAATAGTCTAATGTCTTCATTTTTTCCACAGACATAGCTATTACCCTCGAAAACTAAAACTTTTGAAATAGGAAAAGAGCCTTTAATCAGATTCTTTACCATGTGCATGAAGGGTAATGTAGCTATTACCCTCGAAAACTAAAACTTTTGAAATAGGAAAAGATCCTTTAATCACATTCTTTACCATGTGCAATCATAAAATAGTCTAATATCTTCTTTTTTTCCACGGACTTAGCTATTACCCCCGAAAACTAAAACTTTTGAAATAGGAAAAGAGCCTTTAATCACATTCTTTAAAAATTTGCAATCTCAAAATAGTCTAATATCTTCATTTTTTCCACAAACGTAGCTATTACCCCCGAAAGCTAAAACTTTTGAAATAGGAAAAGAGCCTTTAATCACATTCTTCACCATGCGCAATCATAAAATAGTATAATATCATCATTTTTTCCACAGACGTAGCTATTACCTCCGAAAACTAAAAGTTTTGAAATAGGAAAAGAGCCTTTAATCACATTCTTTACCATGTGCATTTTTTCCACAGACGTAGCTATTACCCCCGAAAATTAAAAAACTTTTGAAATAGGAAAAGATCCTTTAATCACATTTTTTACCATGTGCAATCATGAAATAGTTTAATATCTTCATTTTTTCCATGGACGTAGCTATTACCCCCGAAAACTAAAACTTTTAAAATAGGAAAAGAGCCTTTAATCACATTCTTTACCATGTGCAATCATAAAATAGTCTAATATCTTCATTTTTTCCACAGACATAGCTATTACCCCCGAAAACTAAAACTTTTGAAATAGGAAAAGAGCCTTTAATCACATTCTTTACCATGTGCAATCATAAAATAGTCTAATATCTTCATTTTTTCCACAGACATAGCTATTACCCTCGAAAACTAAAACTTTTGAAATAGGAAAAGAGCCTTTAATCATATTCTTTACCATGTGCAATCATAAAATAGTCTAATATCTTCTTTTTTTCCAGAGATATAGCTATTAGCCTTGAAAACAAAAACTTTTGAAATAGGAAAAGAGCCTTTAATCACATTCTTTACCATGTGCAATCATAAAAAAGTCTAATATCTTCATTTTTTCCACAGACGTAGCTATTACCCCCGAAAACTAAAACTTTTGAAATAGGAAAAGAGCCTTTAATCACATTCTTTACCATGTGCAATCATAAAATAGTCTATATCTTCATTTTTTCCACAGACATAGCTATTACCCTCGAAAACTAAAACTTTTGAAATAGGAAAAGAGCCTTTAATCACATTCTTTACCATGCGCAATCATAAAATAGTCTAATATCTTCATTTTTTTCCACAGACATAGCTATTACCCTCGAAAACTAAAACTTTTGAAACAGGAAAAGATCCTTTAATCACATTCTTTACCATGTGCAATCATAAAATTGTCTAATATCTTCATTTTTTCCACGGACGTAGCTATTACCCGCGAAAACTAAAACTTTGGAAATAAGAAAAGAGCCTTTAATCACATTCTTTACCATGTGCAATCATCAAATAGTCTAATATCTTTATTTTTCCACAGACATAGCTATTACCCTCGAAAACTAAAACTTTTGAAATAGGAAAAGAACCTTTAATCACATTCTTTACCATGTGCAATCATAAAATAGTCAAATATCTTTTTTTTCCACAGACATACATATTACCCTCGAAAACTAAAACTTTTGAAATAGGAAAAGAGCTTTTAATCACATTCTTTACCTTGTGCAATCATAAAATAGTCTAATATCTTCATTTTTTCCACGGACGTAGCTATTACCCCGAAAGCTAAAACTTTTGAAATAGGAAAAGAGCCTTTAATCACATTCTATACCATGTGCAATCATAAAATAGTCTAATATCTTCATTTTTTCCACAGACATAGCTATTACCCTCGAAAACTAAAACTTTTGAAATAGGAAAAGAGCCTTTAATCACATTCTTTACCATGTGCAATCATAAAATAGTCTAATATCTTCATTTTTTCCACCGACGTAGCTATTACCCCCGAAAACTAAAACTTTTGAAATAGGAAAAGAGCCTTTAATCACATTCTTTACCATGTGCATGAGGTAATGAAGCTATTACCCTCGAAAACTAAAACTTTTGAAATAGAAAAAGAGCCTTTAATCACATTCTTTACCAAGCACAATCATAAAATAGTCTAATATCTTCATTTTTTCCACAGACGTAGCTATTACCCCCGAAAACTAAAACTTTTGAAGTAGGAAAAGAGCCTTTAATCACATTCTTTACCATGTGCAATCATAAAATAGTCTAATATCTTCTTTTTTTCCACGGACTTAGCTATTACCCAAGAAAACTAAAACTTTTGAAATAGGAAAAGAGCCTTTAATCACATTCTTTATCATGTGCAATCATAAAATAGTCTAATATCTTCATTTTTTCCACAGACATAGCTATTACCCTCGAAAACTAAAACTTTTGAAATAGCAAAAGAGTCTTTAATCACATTCTTTACCATTTGCAATCTTAAAATAGTCTAATATCTTCATTTTTTCCACAGACGTAGCTACTACCCCCGAAAACTAAAACTCTTGAAATAGGAATAGAGCCTTTAATCACATTCTTTACCATGCGCAATCATAAAATAGTCTAATATCTTCATTTTTTCCACAGACCTAGCTATTAACCTCAAAAACTAAAACTTTTGAAATAGGAAAAGAGCCTTTAATCACATTCTTTACCAACCACAATCATAAAATAGTCTAATATCTTCATTTTTTCCACAGACGTAGCTATTACCCCCGAAAACTAAAACTTTTGAAATAGGAAAAGAGCCTTTAATCACATTCTTTACCATGTGCAATCATAAAATAGTCTAATGTCTTCTTTTTTTCCACAGACATAGCTATTACCCTCGAAAACTAAAACTTTTGAAATAGGAAAAGAGCCTTTAATCACATTCTTTACCATGTGCAATCATAAAATAGTCTAATATCTTCATTTTTTCCAAAGACGTAGCTATTACCCTCAAAAACTAAAACTTTTGAAATAGGAAAAGAGCCTTTAATCACATTCTTTACCATGTGCAATCATAAAATAGTCTAATGTCTTCTTTTTTCCACAGACATAGCTTATACCCTCGAAAACTAAAACTTTTGAAATAGGAAAAGAGCCTTTAATCACATTCTTTACCATGTGCAATCATAAAATAGTCTAATATCTTCATTTTTTCCAAAGACGTAGTTATTACCCCCGAAAACTAAAACTTTTGAAATAGGAAAAGAGCCTTTAATCACATTCTTTACCATGTGCCATCATAAAATAGTCTAATGTCTTCATTTTTTCCACACACATAGCTATTACCCCCGAAAACTAAAACTTTTGAAATAGGAAAAGAGCCTTTAATCACATTCTTTACCATGTGCAATCATAAAATAGTCTAATATCTTCATTTTTTCCACAGACATAGCTATTACCCTCGAAAACTAAAACTTTTGAAATAGGAAAAGAGCCTTTAATCATATTCTTTACCATGTGCAATCATAAAATAGTCTAATATCTTCTTTTTTTCCAGAGATATAGCTATTAGCCTTGAAAACAAAAACTTTTGAAATAGGAAAAGAGCCTTTAATCACATTCTTTACCATGTGCAATCATAAAAAAGTCTAATATCTTCATTTTTTCCACAGACGTAGCTATTACCCCCGAAAACTAAAACTTTTGAAATAGGAAAAGATCCTTTAATCACATTTTTTACCATGTGCAATCATGAAATAGTTTAATATCTTCATTTTTCCACGGACGTAGCTATTACCCCCGAAAACTAAAACTTTTAAAATAGGAAAAGAGCCTTTAATCACATTCTTTAAAAATTTGCAATCTCAAAATAGTCTAATATCTTCATTTTTTCCACAGACATAGCTATTACCCTCGAAAACTAAAACTTTTGAAATAGGAAAAGAGCCTTTAATCACATTCTTTACCATGTGGAATCTTAAAATAGTCTAATATCTTCTTTTTTTCCACAGACATAGCTATTACCCTCGAAGACTAAAACTTTTGAAATAGGAAAAGAGCCTTTAATCACATTCTTTACCATGTGGAATCTTAAAATAGTCTAATATCTTCTTTTTTTTCCACAGACATAGCTATTACCCTCGAAGACTAAAACTTTTGAAATAGGAAAAGAGCCTTTAATCACATTCTTTACCATGCGCAAATATAAAATAGTGTAATATCTTCGTTTTTTCCACAGACGTAGCTATTACCCCCTAAAACCAAAAATTTTGAAATAGGAAAAGAGCCTTTAATCACATTCTTTACCATGTGCAATCATGAAATAGTTTAATAATTTCATTTTTTCTACGGGCGTAGCTATTACCCCCGAAAACTAAAACTTTTAAAATGGGAAAAGAGCCTTTAATCACATTTTTTACCATGTGCAATCATAAAATAGTCTAATATCTTAATTTTTTCCAGGGACGTAGCTATTCCCCCGAAAACTAAAACTTTTGATATAGGAAAAGAGCCTTTAATCACATTCTTTACCATTTGCAATTTTAAAATAGTCTAATATCTTCATTTTTCCACAGACTTAGCTATTACCCCCGAAAACTAAAACTTTTGAAATAGGAAAAGAGCCTTTAATCACATTCTTTACCATGTGCAATCATAAAATAGTCTAATGTCTTCTTTTTTTCCACAGACATAGCTATTACCCTCAAAAACTAAAACTTTTGAAATAGGAAAAGAGCCTTTAATCACATTCTTTACCATGTGCAATCATAAGATAGTCTAATATCTTCATTTTTTCCAAAGACGTAGCTATTACCCCCGAAAACTAAAACTTTTGAAATAGGAAAAGAGCCTTTAATCACATTCTTTAGCATGTGCCATCATAAAATAGTCTAATGTTTTCATTTTTTCCACAGACATAGCTATTACCCTCGAAAACTAAAACTTTTGAAATAGGAAAAGAGCCTTTAGTCACATTCTTTACCAAGCACAATCATAAAATAGTCTAATATCTTCATTTTTTCCACAGACGTAGCTATTACCCCCGAAAACTAAAACTTTTGAAGTAGGAAAAGAGCCTTTAATCACATTCTTTACCATGTGCAATCATAAAATAGTCTAATATCTTTATTTTTTCCAAAGACATAGATATTACCCTCTAAAACTAAAACATTTGAAATAGAAAAAGAGCCTTTAATCACATTCTTTACCATGTGTAATCATAAAATAGTCCAATATCTTCATTTTTTCCACAGACATAGCTATTACCCTCAAAAACTAAAACTTTTGAAATAGGAAAAGGGCCTTTAATCACATTGTTTACCATGTGCAATCATAAAATAGTCTAATATCTTCTTTTTTTCCACGGACTTAGCTATTACCCAAGAAAACTAAAACTTTTGAAATAGGAAAAGAGCCTTTAATCACATTCTTTATCATGTGCAATCATAAAATAGTCTAATATCTTCATTTTTTCCACAGACATAGCTATTACCCTCGAAAACTAAAACTTTTGAAATAGCAAAAGAGTCTTTAATCACATTCTTTACCATTTGCAATCTTAAAATAGTCTAATATCTTAATTTTTTCCACAGACGTAGCTACTACCCCCGAAAACTAAAACTCTTGAAATAGGAATAGAGCCTTTAATCACATTCTTTACCATGCGCAATCATAAAATAGTCTAATATCTTCATTTTTTCCACAGACCTAGCTATTAACCTCAAAAACTAAAACTTATGAAATAGGAAAAGAGCCTTTAATCACATTCTTTACCAACCACAATCATAAAATAGTCTAATATCTTCATTTTTTCCACAGACGTAGCTATTACCCCCGAAAACTAAAACTTTTGAAATAGGAAAAGAGCCTTTAATCACATTCTTTACCATGTGCAATCATAAAATAGTCTAATGTCTTCTTTTTTTCCACAGACATAGCTATTACCCTCGAAAACTAAAACTTTTGAAATAGGAAAAGAGCCTTTAATCACATTCTTTACCATGTGCAATCATAAAATAGTCTAATATCTTCATTTTTTCCAAAGACGTAGCTATTACCCTCAAAAACTAAAACTTTTGAAATAGGAAAAGAGCCTTTAATCACATTCTTTACCATGTGCAATCATAAAATAGTCTAATGTCTTCTTTTTTCCACAGACATAGCTTATACCCTCGAAAACTAAAACTTTTGAAATAGGAAAAGAGCCTTTAATCACATTCTTTACCATGTGCAATCATAAAATAGTCTAATATCTTCATTTTTTCCAAAGACGTAGTTATTACCCCCGAAAACTAAAACTTTTGAAATAGGAAAAGAGCCTTTAATCACATTCTTTACCATGTGCCATCATAAAATAGTCTAATGTCTTCATTTTTTCCACACACATAGCTATTACCCCCGAAAACTAAAACTTTTGAAATAGGAAAAGAGCCTTTAATCACATTCTTTACCATGTGCAATCATAAAATAGTCTAATATCTTCATTTTTTCCACAGACATAGCTATTACCCTCGAAAACTAAAACTTTTGAAATAGGAAAAGAGCCTTTAATCATATTCTTTACCATGTGCAATCATAAAATAGTCTAATATCTTCTTTTTTTCCAGAGATATAGCTATTAGCCTTGAAAACAAAAACTTTTGAAATAGGAAAAGAGCCTTTAATCACATTCTTTACCATGTGCAATCATAAAAAAGTCTAATATCTTCATTTTTTCCACAGACGTAGCTATTACCCCCGAAAACTAAAACTTTTGAAATAGGAAAAGATCCTTTAATCACATTTTTTACCATGTGCAATCATGAAATAGTTTAATATCTTCATTTTTCCACGGACGTAGCTATTACCCCCTAAAACCAAAAATTTTGAAATAGGAAAAGAGCCTTTAATCACATTCTTTACCATGTGCAATCATGAAATAGTTTAATAATTTCATTTTTTCTACGGGCGTAGCTATTACCCCCGAAAACTAAAACTTTTAAAATGGGAAAAGAGCCTTTAATCACATTTTTTACCATGTGCAATCATAAAATAGTCTAATATCTTAATTTTTTCCAGGGACGTAGCTATTCCCCCGAAAACTAAAACTTTTGATATAGGAAAAGAGCCTTTAATCACATTCTTTACCATTTGCAATTTTAAAATAGTCTAATATCTTCATTTTTCCACAGACTTAGCTATTACCCCCGAAAACTAAAACTTTTGAAATAGGAAAAGAGCCTTTAATCACATTCTTTACCATGTGCAATCATAAAATAGTCTAATGTCTTCTTTTTTTCCACAGACATAGCTATTACCCTCGAAAACTAAAACTTTTGAAATAGGAAAAGAGCCTTTAATCACATTCTTTACCATGTGCAATCATAAAATAGTCTAATGTCTTCATTTTTCCAAAGACGTAGCTATTACCCCCGAAAACTAAAACTTTTGAAATAGGAAAAGAGCCTTTAATCACATTCTTTAGCATGTGCCATCATAAAATAGTCTAATGTTTTCATTTTTTCCACAGACATAGCTATTACCCTCGAAAACTAAAACTTTTGAAATAGGAAAAGAGCCTTTAATCACATTCTTTACCATGTGCATGAGGGTAATGAAGCTATTACCCTCGAAAACTAAAACTTTTGAAATAGAAAAAGAGCCTTTAATCACATTCTTTACCAAGCACAATTATAAAATAGTCTAATATCTTCATTTTTTCCAGAGACGTAGCTATTACCCCCGAAAACTAAAACTTTTGAAGTAGGAAAAGAGCCTTTAATCACATTCTTTACCATGTGCAATCATAAAATAGTCTAATATCTTTATTTTTTCCAAAGACATAGATATTACCCTCTAAAACTAAAACATTTGAAATAGAAAAAGAGCCTTTAATCACATTCTTTACCATGTGCAATCATAAAATAGTCCAATATCTTCATTTTTTCCATAGACATAGCTATTACCCTCAAAAACTAAAACTTTTGAAATAGGAAAAGAGCCTTTAATCACATTCTTTACCATTTGCAATCATAAAATAGTCTAATATCTTTTTTTTTCCACGGACTTAGCTATTACCCAAGAAAACTAAAACTTTTGAAATAGGAAAAGAGCCTTTAATCACATTCTTTATCATGTGCAATCATAAAATAGTCTAATATCTTCATTTTTCCACAGACATAGCTATTACCCTCGAAAACTAAAACTTTTGAAATAGCAAAAGAGTCTTTAATCACATTCTTTACCATTTGCAATCTTAAAATAGTCTAATATCTTCATTTTTTCCACAGACGTAGCTACTACCCCCGAAAACTAAAACTCTTGAAATAGGAATAGAGCCTTTAATCACATTCTTTACTATGCGCAATCATAAAATAGTCTAATATCTTCATTTTTTCCACAGACCTAGCTATTAACCTCAAAAACTAAAACTTTTGAAATAGGAAAAGAGCCTTTAATCACATTCTTTACCAACCACAATCATAAAATAATCTAATATCTTCATTTTTTCCACAGACGTAGCTATTACCCCCGAAAACTAAAACTTTTGAAATAGGAAAAGAGCCTTTAATCACATTCTTTACCATGTGCAATCATAAAATAGTCTAATGTCTTCTTTTTTTCCACAGACATAGCTATTACCCTCGAAAACTAAAACTTTTGAAATAGGAAAAGAGCCTTTAATCACATTCTTTACCATGTGCAATCATAAAATAGTCTAATATCTTCATTTTTTCCAAAGACGTAGCTATTACCCTCAAAAACTAAAATTTTGAAATAGGAAAATAGCCTTTAATCACATTCTTTACCATGTGCAATCATAAAATAGTCTAATGTCTTCTTTTTTCCACAGACATAGCTTATACCCTCGAAAACTAAAACTTTTGAAATAGGAAAAGAGCCTTTAATCACATTCTTTACCATGTGCAATCATAAAATAGTCTAATATCTTCATGTTTTCCAAAGACGTAGTTATTACCCCCGAAAACTAAAACTTTTGAAATAGGAAAAGAGCCTTTAATCACATTCTTTACCATGTGCCATCATAAAATAGTCTAATGTCTTCATTTTTTCCACAGACATAGCTATTACCCTCGAAAACTAAAACTTTTGAAATAGGAAAAGAGCCTTTAATCACATTCTTTACCAAGCACAATCATAAAATAGTCTAATATCTTTATTTTTTCCACAGACATAGATATTACCGTCTAAAACTAAAACATTTGAAATAGAAAAAGAGCCTTTAATCACATTCTTTACCATGTGCAATCATAAAATAGTCTAATATCTTCATTTTTTCCACAGACGTAGCTATTACCCTCGAAAACTAAAAATTTTGAAATAGGAAAAGAGCCTTTAATCACATTCTTTACCATGTGCAATCTTAAAATAGTCTAATATCTTCATTTTTTCCAAAGACGTAGCTATTACCCCCGAAAACTAAAACTTTTGAAATAGGAAAAGAGCCTTTAATCACATTCTATACCATGTGCCATCATAAAATAGTCTAATGTCTTCATTTTTTCCACAGACATAGCTATTACCCTCGAAAACTAAAACTTTTGAAATAGGAAAAGAGCCTTTAATCACATTCTTTACCAACCACAATCATAAAATAGTCTAATATCTTCATTTTTTCCACAAACGTAGCTATTACCCCCGAAAACTAAAACTTTTGAAATAGGAAAAGAGCTTTAATCACATTCTCTACCATGTGCAATCAAAAAATAGTCTAATGTCTTTTTTTTTTCCACAGACATAGCTATTACCCTCGAAAACTAAAACTTTTGAAATAGGAAAAGAGCCTTTAATCACATTCTTTACCATGTGCAATCATAAAATAGTCTAATATCTTCATTTTTTCCAAAGACGTAGCTATTACCCCCGAAAACTAAAACTTTTGAAATAGGAAAAGAGCCTTTAATCACATTCTTTACCATGTGCCATCATAAAATAGTCTAATGTCTTCATTTTTTCCACAGACATAGCTATTACCCTCGAAAACTATAACTTTTGAAATAGGAAAAGAGCCTTTAATCACATTCTTTACCATGTGCATGAAGGGTAATGTAGCTATTACCCTCGAAAACTAAAACTTTTGAAATAGGAAAAGAGCCTTTAATCACATTCTTTACCATGTGCAATCATAAAATAGTCTAATATCTTCTTTTTTTCCACGGACTTAGCTATTACCCCCGAAAACTAAAACTTTTGAAATAGGAAAAGAGCCTTTAATCACATTCTTTAAAAATTTGCAATCTCAAAATAGTCTAATATCTTCATTTTTTCCACAAACGTAGCTATTACCCCCGAAAACTAAAACTTTTG